>NC_037600.1:22279303-22529066 GCF_003073045.1 Pomacea canaliculata
CAGGGAGCAGAAGACATTCGTACAAGCACGAAAATGTGACCCTCAGCCAAGACGAACTGACGTCTTAAACGCGGCGACAGGTAGCTTTGTGCTCGATGGCCCAGAAAGTACAGGACTGATGTCTTGATGTGCATTTTGACTTTCTTAAAAATGAATTCTTTGTTATAACTACAGAAGATACAGCGTGCTAATGATGTGAACACGAAATAAAGGTTAGATAGTGAAACTTGTAAAGTACGTTTTAAAATAAGGTAACTGAGCTTAAGAGCGATCAGATTTGCTGCGAGGAGAACAAGAACCGGAAATCAAACGCTGTATAATCGCTACCGGTTCAATGCCACAGTCATACAACCAATGATGTGTTAGCGCATTGCCAAAGAAAGACTGAGATCTTACATGTTTACGTATTCTTAAGAACAACCAAAATATTAACGAGACTCAAAAGAGTAGTGTCAACTCAAGCGAAGAGAACGAATGCGAGACAACAACCCCGATAGCCAATGCCTTGAGACTAACACTTTTGAAAACCCGTTCTATCAAATAGACGCCACACTGATACTTATCACAACTTATCAAAGGTATACACAATACATCAGTGTTAGAGACTAGAGGAACAAACTTGTGTATCAAAAGAAAGTTCAGAACTTCTACTTTCCAGTAAAATATGTCATATTGAAAAATCTCAAATTTCCGACTTAAGACTCATTTCGTCGTGGAGGGTCACATATAGTCACTATTCATAGATATCATACCACACACACAACAGATACGAGGACACACAGAACACACAGTGCAAAACTGTTGTCTATAGCATACCTCGTGGAATGGAAGTTATGTAGCCAGAAGCTGCTGCTAGCTCTGGACAAAAGGCAGTTGTCCTTGTTGCAAAAGTTTACACACCTGCAGGCGAAAAAAATATTGTGTTGCCAGATATGATGATGAAGATGAGGCTGGGATGTCTTGTCAATGTTTTGTGCGTTTAAACCACTTTGTGCAAATTTTCACCCATTCCAATTGAAGACTACCAAGAAAAACACTCTTAGTAAAATATTCTTCGTTGAGCCACTCTTGGCACATCAAATTAATGGTCGCCACTTTTTGCCGAAAAGGTTAGTACTATTCTTTCCAAAGTCATCACACATCGTTTTAAAAGTAAACAAAGATCACTTGTTCCACTTTAATAAAATCCAAACAAAATCACTTTTACACAAATATAAGACTCCCTATTGTATACTTACAACCAAGTGTCGGGTGCTCTTATGTCGTGTCGCGTGCTGCTGCTTTTAGGCTTACTCACAAGCACGCTCGCACTCAACACACACAACGTTCACTCGATCACCTGTGACGAGCAACAAGCCCAACTGATCCATGGTGAACAAAAGGGTATACACTTGTAGACAACGCAAACGAAAGGCTTACATCATAACACTCGTCAAAAGAAAAGAAACATGTTTGATATCCTCCAGTGGTGCTCTTCCCCTAGCTCACCCTGTCTCTCCATCTGACTCCAAGTTCTCCAACCGCTGCCAGGTAGACGGACCACTAAACAACGCCTACTAAAACAAACAAAAATAAAAAAAAGGTTATCCCTAAAGCGTAAGGCACGCAACATATGGTGTACTTATTAAAGTGTCACGAGACTGACAATTAATTGTGTAACTGTGTGGATTGTAGATGGCAAACTAAATGGTTGACGTCCGGTGTCTCGAATGACCAAGCAATGAAACGTTGAAAGCAAATTTTAAATGTTCATCCAATCACAACAGAAGCTAAGCGTCAGATGTCTTATAGTCGCAAATTATATTATAGTGGTTGTTTTGTAATAAGTTTCTACATACGTAAAGCTGCATTCTCATCTTAACAACTTTGTTTCTTCTTTGTGTCAGCAGTTGCTGACTGCGGCATGAGGGTGACTTAAATGTTCACAGCATTTAGATCACGTGACCATTGATAATCTTGAAAGTCTTTAGGTCTCCCTCACTATGACGATGAGTTGAATGTTTACATTATTTAAAGCACTAGGACTCTAATAATACTCTTGAACTTCTTTACATCTCCATCACCATGAGGATCAGCTAAATGTTCAAGGCTTTTAGATCATGTGATTCTTGATGATCTTCTTGGCGTATCCCTTACCAGGAGTCACTTTAAGTTCCTGGGGTGGATTTCATGTTCCGCCTTACCAGCGAATAACTAGCTTACCAGCCCTTAAGCGCAAAAAAGTGGCTCCCACGTCGAAATTATTAGCGAATAAGTCGGCCTTATCGCGGGGTAAGTTATGGTCAGGGGGGACCCGCCTTTACGCGGCTATTAGGCGCAGAAAAATGGCGGGTATAATAGATGTGCGCTTGATACGCAGGCGAAATCTTCGTCGAAATAGAATATTTAAGGACCGGAGCAACCCGTTAGATGTGTATGATGATGTGGACTTATACAGGAAATTTCGATTTCGTCGCATTGATATAATGTCTATTGTGGATGAGATAGGAGGGGAATTAGAAATGTCCAATCGAAGGAGCAACGTTCTCCCCAGCATACAAGTATGCGTCAAACTTCGCTTTTATGCGACAGGTTCGTTTCTAAGTGTGTGCGGCGATTTAGTCGGAATTTCCGAATCGACAGCATGTCGCATCGTGAGGAGAGTGACAAAAGCGCTGCTGCCACATGCTCCTCGATGGATCGGCCTTCCCGACCAGCGAGAGGCGGATCGTCAAAAAGGAAAATTCTATGCAAGCGGTGGATTCCCGAATGTTTTTGGATGCATAGACGGAACACACATCCGCATTCAAGCGCCCAGAAACAACGAGCACGAATTTGTAAATCGAAAAAATGTTCATTCACTGAATGTTCAGGTAATACTTTGTAACCAATAGCAGATTATTACTTTTTATTATTTCATATGACCAAACCGTTGGAAGTGCCATAAATTGTTTGCATGATGCTCTTCTCCGATGCCAAAATCACTATAAAAATACTACCTTTTATATTTTTCCACTAGACCAAGATTTTCTCTTTTGGACAATTATGCACATAATTGTTAATCACTTTAATATATGTTAAACATTTGCATGGAAGCCGAAAATAAACTGCTACAATACAATCCCATGATGTTGGGACTTAAACACACTTTCATAACATTAACCCAAACTTTCTTATCCTCACTGTTAATAAGCGTCATTTGCTTTATATTTCTGGGACCTCATTTCAAAGAATTTTTTTGTTTGTTCAACAACATATCATGTGTTGATGCATTGATAATCCATATACTCAAAACTTAACAATGATCATGCTATATATATTTGAACAGGTTATCTGCGATGCAGATCTGATGTTTATCGGTGTGCTGGCAAAGTGGCCAGGACGTGTTCATGATGCTCGCATCCTTCGCCAGTCTAGGGTGTTTACAATGTTTGAAGGCAACGGTAGACCACTGGATGGGGTCATGCTGGGAGACAGTGGCTACATGATCCGATAATGGTTGATGACACCATTTCATCATCCTGCAACTTTGCCCGAAGTAAAGTACAATGCAGCACATAAATGTACACGCTCTACAGTGGAAAGAGCAATTGGTATGTGGAGTTTACATTCATGTTGGCACCAAGTGTATGTGTTGGTCACATTGATTATCCATATTTTTCAGTCAGTAAACATGAAACAAAAATTTTTACTTTGTGTATTCACATTACAACACTGAATAGTTTTATATGGAAATAACATTGGTTTGATTGAAACCTGTTAATATGTAAGATACATGCTGTTTGTGAATAAGGACAATGCCAGTCATATGTTTAGCTAGTAGTACATGTAAATCCTTGTAAGCGCAGTTATTGTATTTTGATATGGCATTACATTCTAGCAAATTAAATTTGTACGTGATGTTTGAATTTCAGGCATAGCTAAGAAGAGATGGAATTGTCTTCGAGGTCTGCGGGTAGAACCAGATCGGGCCTGCGAAATTATTGTGGTTTGCTTCATGCTATCCAACAGAGCCTGATCTCTCAATTTGGGAGAGCCAGACGATGACAATGACGATGATGATCATGATGATAATGCTGATGCACAAAACAATGATGAGTATGATGAAAATCAATATAATAACAATGTTCCAGTGCATGATATTCCCACTGAAAGGGCCCGTGTTGCAGCAGGCCAGGCTGTGAGGAACCAATTAGTAAATAGATTTTTCTTGTAAATATCTCATAGTATAATTTTATACTTTTTGTACAGCATTGAAACTATTTTGATAACAAAGTTAATATATCAACATTAGACATAGTCACAGTTTAGATGTGGACCCAATGCACATGTGTACAAGCAAGCCAAGCTGCTAGGAACCAATTTATAAATATATTTTTTTAAAACATGTCTGTTGTAAATGTATATTTGTCTGTACAGTTTGTAGTACCAGAACTATGACTGTAGAAACAGTTAAATTTTAGTCTTATGACACTTAATAGCTATTCATTCATACTAATCTTTAGAAAGCAGCAAATACTTCTTTATTATAGTAGATGAGAGGTGCAGTTCCTCTTGAATGGCTCTTTTTAAATCATGTAAGGTTTACATTATGAAATCATTTTGAAGAAAATTTTTTTATAACAAACTTAGTACATCAACACCAAAGATAGTCACAATTTAGATGTAGGCCCATTTTATGCTTTCTGTACAGTTCATAGTGTCAGAACTATGTAGACGTAACAAGTTTATGTTTCATTTTTTATCAAATTCAATAGATTTTCATTTATATAAATCTTTTTAGAAAGTTGCTAATCTTATTTAGAATATCTGGAAGGTGCAGTTGTACTGAAAAGTGTGTGAGTACATCAACACCAAAGATAGTCACAATTTAGATGTAGGCCCAATGTTTGTGTTGCACCAGGTCAAGCTGCTAGAAACCAGTTTATCATTCACTTTGAATATGTTAATTTTATGCTTTCTATACAGTTCATAGTGTAGACGTAACAAGTTTATATTTCATTTTTATCAAATTCAATAGATTTTCATTTATATAAATCTTTTTAGAAAGTTGCTAATCTTATTTAGAATATCTGGAAGGTGCAGTTGTACTCAAAAGTGTGTGAGGTCTATAATGAAGTCATTGTGAAGAATAAATACCTCAGCATCAGACAAAGTCTCAGTTGTAGGCACAAAGTATGTATTGTATCAGTCCAAATTGCAGAGAGAAAATTTTGTAACGTATCCTGAGGAAAATAATACTTTTTTTAACCGTTTTATACTGAGGATTTAGTTGTTGCTTTAACACATCATGACTAATCTTCAGTGCATCACCTTAGTCTCTATCAGCAGTATATGTACTGTTGGTGTCTGTGGATGCATGTTTCAATGGTGGCACTGACATAGGTGTATGCAAGATTATGCATGCATACAATCATTTAGACTTGGAATGTGTACCGAGACCATCCACCCACCCACCCACCCCCCAAAAAAAACAAACAAACAAAAACCGCAAGAAAAACCAGTACAAGTTAAAATACATGGTTAAGACAAGGGGTGCAAACATGCATTCTTAGATTATACATAATTTTTAAGATACAACACAGAGAACTGCAGACAATTAATGCACTTTTAATAAATTTCACAAACTTTTCTTATACAAATGTGACACAACTTGGTCTGTTGTGGGCTGCTCGACTGTCTTATTGCAGTTGCTTCTTTAACACTTCAATTCTTATATTGTTGAGCTCAATGTCAGATTTGTATTTCTCAACTGCAAAATTGTTTCGGTGAATATGTGAGCGGAAGTACTCAGCTTCTAGAGATTGCGAAGCGGTCTTCTTTAATCCTTGCCTATTTTTACCTGTAGACACATAAAATACATTATTATGTAGATATCTATAACAACAGGGAGACATTTGACAGGCCTAAATGTGAGTAAGGATGAGATTGTTATTTTTCATTCAAGCATCACCTACAAATGTGTGGACAATTTGTACTCTTGCTGTCAGTATTGTCACAAACTGATTTTATACGAAATGTAGGTTTCTTAGTTATAACTATTTCATAAAGTTAATAAGAACAAACATTTACTTGGTGGTTGCATTTCCTCCGACCGACCAGCAGGAACATGTGTAACTGACGGCATGTCTGTAACAAACATCCATATTGTTTCATGTATACAGTAATGACAAAGTGTGCAAGACAGGTATAATAGGAACATGACATGGGTATTAGTCTTATTAATCTCCTGAGAAGGACAAAATTATTTTTTCAAAGTGTCATCAACCCAAAAGCATAAAATATCTCATATGGTAACAATATAGTACTATTCCTCCCAGACAGTCATGTGCAGTAATCATGATGTATGTATCTTTGTTTTGGTATTTAATTTTACAGGTTTAAGAATACAAGCACAATTTTATTTCTGTGCAAAATTTTTACACACCTTTTGGTTCCGACACGTCTACTGAGATAACCACATTCAAAGGTGTCAATGGTGGTGATATATCTGAAACAAGAAATCAGATGATATAAGACTTTTACAAAAAGAAATGTCTTTACACTAGACTGCATAAATATTGTTCTTACGATAAATTCACTGAATGGACTATTAATGTAAAGACAGGCACAGCAAAATGTTTCTAATTAAGCCAGCTGTATGACAACTGTATACTAACTGTACACTAACACTAGATTTAATAACATTTAGACATTAAATTCACTCTCAGATGATTCCAGTGATTGATAAATCTTTTTCTTTTCGGTCGAATGACATGTTTCCATACAGCACCTTCCCTAGTCATCTTCCCCTCCTTCAAAAATTAAAGGCAAAAGCATATTGACCTTCTGATGAAAATTGATTCGAACTGCATGCACCATTAGTTGACACTGAAGGCAAAGCTGCAGAAAAAGAGGAGTTACATACTTCAGAAATTCATACCCTAAGGAAACTTCCACTGCACTTTTGAATACCCTTAAAACATTTTCGAGTTACATTTTTTAACTCTTTTTATACTTGACATACTTCAGAAAAATGGGGTGACAGAATATTAATGAACTGAAAAGAGATATCTACAAATATAAAAGATCTTTTGGTATCAAAGTGAGCTCATTATCTTACTTACGGAATAAAATGGCATTCAGGCTCTTTATGCCAAACCACAATGTATGGCTACATATTGGAAAATCAGGAAACCTACAGTAAATGTTCTACATGTACATTAAGGCATTTTCACTCAATAATTTGCAATACACTCATAGTTCAGTCTCGGTTGTTAATGCTTATTAAACCATACCTGGGTTCACTGCAGATGCCGTACGAACAATGAGGTCGGTGTCTTCAACTGAAAAAATAAAAGATTAAATATTTAAGATGAAATATTATTTTAAAACAAAGTTAAAGTAACAAAGATAAATGAATTAAATGTTGACTATGCCCTCTAGGGTCAACTGAATAAATAAACATGTTTTGCTGATTGACATTTGTTGAAAATACAAAACTACAAGCTTACCATCAACGCCAGTAGTGAGGGTTGTGTCCTCCCCCAAAATGTCATAAATGATGGAGTCATACTCCCCACTCTTCACAGCACCGCCACCAGTTGCTCTTTGGTTGTCCCGGCGGCGCTGTGACTCTGATTTTAGTGCACCCCATTTCTCCCTAACATTTTGGGCCGTCCGGACTTCAACACCACCCACTGCTGTAACTTTTTGGGCGACGGTGGCCCATATAGCCTTTTTTTGGCGTTAGTGATGTCATTGGATAGCCCACACATGAGTGTACATTTTTCATGTCTCACCTAATGCAGAAGACATTTACATATTGAAAATGAATGTGAACATTACATTTCATTTACACACCTCATCGAGCCACCTACTCACCAACACATACAGAAAGGCAAAGATCGCGACATTACCCCTTCATACCTTCAAGATGAATTTGCAACTAACTCTAAAATACTAACAATATCATATATGACATAGGAAAAAAGAAAATAATAGGTACTACTGCAACACAATTATTAAGTTTGTAGGGGTCACGGTCGCCTAAGTAGCAGAAATTAAAAATATAAGCACGTGAGCACCTGAGTTTTGACAAATGCATTACATATTGATATCTAGATTTAAAAGAAAAATATTCTCTTTCAGTTAGCAAACAGTTAAAGAAACTTCATCCCGGTCCTCCAATAAATCTTGAATTCGTTGTAAAGAAAATTAAGAATAACACAGGAATTTGGTACCCATTGGAATCCGATCCACAGCTTCACCACGCAGGTGAGTAAAAGCTAAAATCTACACAACAGATAAGAGTTAGCGGATAACCACAAAGTTGCTCCAGGTACAGTAACAGATTGAAAGCACACGGCAGGTTACTTTTCATTGAAGAATTTAAAGTCCACACACCAGTTCACAGTTAGTAAAAAGCAAAGTTAGTAAAAGTAGCTGCAAAGTGTAGGTTACTTGTGTTAGCAACTACATAAAGATAAGTACAAACCCCACAGTCGGTGTCGTCACTTAATCCCCAGACACTTCATCCCCGACACTTCATCCCCGACACTTTTAATCCCCAAGCACTTACTCCCCGACACTTCATCCCCAGACACTTAATCCTTTATAAAGCATTATGTAATGCTTCTGTCAAAGCATTGAATTAGAACACGTCATCCCCACACTGTATAGAGCAATGTGTGATGTGTGATGTGTGATTTCTAATCACTGATTCTTCTATAAAGCATTGTTTAAAGCCTCTATAAAAGTGTTGAGTTAGTAAGATATTTTTATTCTTCGTTGAACGACAGTTCTGTAAACTTGAAATATAACCGTAAGAGAAATGCGTCTGGAGTTCATAAAAAGTGGTAAAGGTAGATGTATACTAGTTCATGATGGATATGAATTCTGGCTCAAGATGAAGGCGCTAAACGGAAACATGAACTGGAGATGTACCAAGCATCATTCACTGAAGTGTCCTGTCACGTTAGTGACAGCTGAAAATGAAATCATCAAGGAGTTATCTACTCACAATCATGAGTGCAACAAGGAGAAGGCGATGGCAAAGAATGCAGTTGGGAAAATGAAGGAGAAGATGACTGAATCAACAACAACGGCGGGGGCTTGTCAAGCTGCAGTAAGTGTCAACTTACCTCCATCTGTTCTCATGGCTCTACCTGGTAAAAGTACTATAGGTAGGATAGAAGTTCCGGCATGCGATTATGTTGTGGCATTGACTCTGCAAGCAATTCGAAGGAATCGACAATGTCTTCTTCACGTACATAGGCAAGTGCTGGGAGGCATCTTACCATTCCTTGTAACTCGTCGTCTTCGTCATCGTCACTTCTCATCCCCAGTTCAGTGAATTTGCGTAATACCGCTTGACTTAAGTCAAACAATCTAGTATAGGTACCTGTGTTATGGCAATGATAGTATTCTGCACCAGTGTTGGATAACTTATACATTAATCAGACACAAGAGGAAGCCTTCCACATTCACTCAAAGCTATATCATTTTTAACATCCCTACCTACATTTAAAATTAATTTACAAAGTTTTATTGAACTTTCTCTGTATCATTGTATTGCTTCCATCCCCAAATCTCAGATCCATATTAAAGAATAGGTTTTATTTTTTTGTCAAATATTTTAAAGATTATGTCTGTTGGAAGGCTCTTTAGTCTGAAATACATCTTCTTGACTCCTGCAAAGGCTTTTAATGCCTTTCCAGATAAACTATCAGTACATTTGACCCATTTAAGTGTAAATGTGAATGTAACGCCTAAATAATTATAGCTGGGTTCTACAGTAATCTTCTTTACAGCATTTATCACAATCTTTAATAAATCCACCATTTTTAAAAACTATTATTTTTGTTTTGTCCATATTGACTGTCAGTCCCCATTTATTACAAAATGTTTGTAGATAACATATTTTACTATGAAGGTCAAAAGGGGAAACAGCAACAATAGCAATGTCATCAGCATACACCAAAAGTGAGATCCCAAGTGGATCTGCCAGAACATCAATACTACGTTGTAGCGGACATATGTAGTGTGAGAGAGAGAGAGTGGGGTAGGGTGAATAACAGTCATGTAGCTGGCGGGAGTGTCTGAGCGTGTGACAGTGCCCGCTTATAGTAAAATCCCCGTGCCTCTCGCAACAAAGTAGTGAAGAGAGTTCACCTCACGCTCGGGCTGAGTGAACTGTGAGTTAGGATTCCCAACGAAACCGCCGAGACGGATGGTATCGCTGTATATGTTACAGAGACCGGGAATCAGAGAATTAAGTTCCTTGCCTAGCCAAGGTAATAGATTAAACATTTGGTGAAGTTCTAAATATAAAGTCGCATTTCTAAATTGTTTATAAAGGTGAGTTCATTTCTAAAAGCAAATATGTTTCACTTGACGTTATGGCAGTATATGATACGTAAACCTGGGGCAGGGTCCGTAGATTTGGCAGGGGGTACGATTTCTATCACCGGTCCAACACACCGTCTATTTTATTATTATTTAGGCCCTTCGCCCCTCCTGGGGCATAGGCCATCGACTACAGTCTTAACTGTTGTCGATGTTTCAGTAGCAAGGATTTGTTTTTACGGGTTGGGGGTGCTGGCCCCACGCCCAACCCTCCTCCTTTTTCAGCCGGGCTTGGGACCGTCCTTGGCGGAGGGCGGCCAGCCCTGTAAACAGATGCCACGTGCAGAGAAAGAACAGCGTGCCCGAGACGAGAAATGAACTCAGGGCAGCCAAACTTCACTGTATTGGTGACAGGCGCTAACAGCGCTAACCGTTGCGCCACCGGTCCAACACACCGTCTATACCCCCACCAAATCCACGTCGACACTTACCTCGTACTACCACACTAAATTGCTTATTAATTACCCACTTTAATCAGCTCGAGCCCCCAAGCACGCATACCCCAATGGAAACACGAGGCAATTTAGTGTATTAAAAGAACGTTAATTATTATTTCCAGAAGTTCATACAAACCAGAAAATGTTACAATTACAAAGTATGAACCATTGATCGTTGTCTAGACCAGTGGTTCTCAAAGAATTTCGGACCGCGGACCACTTTACTTAAATAAAAATTATGGTAACCACAAAGGCCTAAAAATCACTGTGTATTATGAATTTCAAATTTAAATTGCCGCATTTGTTTCATTTTAATTCAAAACTAAATGTCCTTCTGTGGCAGTAGTATAGTAATAAGTTGACATAAAGCTACCTTGTTATTTGTAATTAAAATATTAAAGCGAAGAATGCCTCACTTTAAACATCACTTTGCTGACATATGACGACTGTCAGCCGCGGACCACTTTACTTATGCACGCGGACCACTAGTGGTCCGCGCACCACACTTTGAGAACCACTGGTCTAGACCGTCCTGTTTACCTAATTATTTCCCCTACTTCTAATATGTCCAGATAACTGAGAGCCAGATGTAACCTTATCTGTCATACACACAATACTGCTCACACAATACTGCTCACACAATATTCCTCACACAATACTGCTCACACAATATTCCTTACACAATACTGCTCACACACTCTCCCCGTACACTCCTCAGTCGCACGCCACTTAGCTGTTTGAGACTTTGTGGTGTGGAGTTTAGTCCTTGCAGAACACACACGCACAACTGTCACTGCACTGTCCGATGGCGCATGCAGTATGGGTAATCTCTCGTCGCGCCGCAGAAGAAATATTGTCCTAAGACTTCGGTCTTCTGTTGACCGGCACGCGACGAGAGGAGTACGAGGAAGGCGCACCTCGAACGGTCGCTAGCAGGCCGACGATCTTGGTATGGACGCAGCACCGATACCAGTGGCCAGAACACTTGTCCGTTACTTGGACGAAGTCGGACGAAGTTGTTCTTTCCAACGCACAGGTACGACCGTGTGGCTATATCACCTTCTAGGTTGATGTCCTTTTCTCTCAGTAGTTCTTTCGTCTGAAGTTTGGCAAAGGACAATTGCAAAGGAAGACTTGAGATATCAAGATCTCTGTATTCTCCCTAGAGGTATAACGTAAAGCCAGCTTGTCGTCCAGATCTTTCTTTTTCAGTCCAAACGCTCAGCCTGCATCTCTAGATCTTCCAGTCCAGTAACCGTCTTGTTGGCCAGTCATACCACCTGACACACCACAACCAATCACGCCTCACAGCCACCACAACCCTAAGCTCCCACCCGCACCCGCGTAAATGACGTAATTTCTAGAGTAAAACAGATGCACAAACCCACACTACAGCCCTATCCCACTCTTCACGACAATTCATATTTACCGTGTTCTCCTGGTTAAATCATGATAAAAAAAATTGTGTCTGTTGGTTATGATAGGGAATAAATAATGCATTTTAATATGGTTTTTGATAATATAGAACAAATTGCAGGTAAATATAGCTACTGTTAGTCTTGTTCTAACGACTTGTCAACTGAAGGACGTTTTACAGACCAAAACAAATGACAATGTTTTAGACGCATTGAACCAAGCTGTCTTCAGCCACAAGACTGCAGCTTAATAGGGTTAATATATACCACCAAATACATCATTGGGGCAATATTGGTTGAATGTGGGGTTTCTCTTGGCAATGCACGATTGGCCCAAGATTGGTTATATAAACTGACCCAAGATTGGGATAAGACGGGAGATACACTAGTTCCAAGATTTGACCAAGACTTGCCCAATCTTGGAGCAAGAATGGCCAAACTATCACCTCCAATCAAAAAGACCAAGAAAGAGCCCCTAATGGTACCAAGGCAGACCAAGGATGCACCAAGCTTGGCCGAATTTTGGTGTGTTTGCTGGGGGAGGAACGCATCCCTCAACAAAATGTTCACTAAATACCTGTAGATGTAGAGAACTGAGTTTTGCCATTTCAAAAAAGTCATCTAAGTAGAAAGACCCTGTGAAGATTGTCTGTGTGAAAGAGACTAGGAATGCGAGTGATTTATTGACTAGAGGAGGTATTGAATATGTATCTTTCTTTATTCTTCCTATGCTTATCTTTACAGTCGGTGAAAAATTGAGGTGGAATTTTAATATTTGATCGGAGATTTTGTCATTGGAAGAAATGTTTTCCTATTGTGACAGAGAGTAGACATGTATTTGAATCGTGTGTTTATTTAGTCGCAAGGATTCAATGAATTACCTGGGAAAAAACAAAGATAGAATGTTCCCCTCGTCAGTCAAAGTTGTGTCTGCATAGACAGCTCCAAGATGTGAAACTGCTAGTGGTTGCTGTGTTTACATCAATGAATCTCTTAACTCAGTGAAGAGGGTTTTGATGGACCACTCGTGTCTGTATTTAGTCTCAGAGTTCTGTCCCCTTTGTGTACCACTGGCAGTAAACAATATCAGACTAAACACTTTAGTGCACGGCACTGACATTACAGTCTGTTGAGGCCCTTTGACAGCACGTGTACAACATACAGACACATTGACACAGATATGACACTGGTAGACTGACACATTGACACAGATATCACACTGGTAGACTGACTCATTGACACAGATATCACACTGGTAGACTGACACATTGACACAGATGTCACACTGGTAGATAGACACATTGACACAGATGTGACACTGGTAGACTGACACATTGACACAGACATCACACTGGTAGACTGACACATTGACACATATATCACACTGGTAGACTGACATATTGACACAGATATCACTCTGGTAGACTGACACATTGACACAGACATCACACTGGTAGACTGACATATTGACACAGATATCACACTGGTAGACTGACACATTGACACAGATATGACACTGGTAGACTGACACATTGACACAGATATCACACTGGTAGATTGACACATTGACACTGATATCGCACTGGTAGACTGACACACGCACGTATGTGACGGCACATTCACACACACACACCCACGTACGTTTGTAAAAATACAAACTTTATGTAAGTTATTTTCTAATTATTATTTTTCGGAGTATCATTGTCATAAAATACAATATTCACATTGTTGTTTAAACAAGATCCAGCGTATCATACAAGTTTGTGGTATGATATTGAATTTGACATTACTTATTGAGTGAACAGAGAAACAGACCTCTCGTTGCGAGACACTATAATAAAGTGACGGGGTAATGACGTGGAGATAGACTGAGAGTAAAAAAGCAGAAAGACAAAAAGTAAATTTTGATGTCAGAGAGACAGACACACAAGTACAACGGGATAAACGTGTCTGAGTTTCATTTAAGTTCAGGTATCTAGTGGTCAGGGCAGACAATCACAAGCTGCGACGTACAGCGAGACATGAGGTCAAGTCGGGCAGAGTTACGTGCTGGACGTCTAAACAAAAAAGATCTAAATGAAACGAAATCAGGATCCGTAAGACAGACAACGACTTTTCTCTCCAGACCACGAACACGACGTCCATCCGCCACCCACACCACGTCACTGCGGGCCGTGGCCACTTCCTCGATGTCATCATCCTTCATCACCCGCACTGGGATACCCGCTTCTTGCAGTCCCGTCACAATACCCGGGTTGTTACTATCGTCATACCAGTCCAACACAAGCACGTCTCTCCACTGTACACAGGGTGGTATGCTGTCGCTGGTGGAGGTCAATGTTGTAGATTTTGCTCTGCCACTCTCTGTGAACATTCACACATTTTCTTTATTCTCGTTTCACATATACAGCGTACAGAATGACAGACACCTGTATATAAATAATTGCATGATAACGTAATGAAGTAAACTAACAGACTCACGCCACTAACACCCTGTCTTCTCCACAAGACTGTTGCTCACCTGTTTGTTATTTATCACACAGGTAATTGTTCATCTGTAAACAATGGTACACTACACAATACCCACACCTACCTGTAACACCAACACGGAGACTGTGTAGGAAGCTGGCCACCACACGACCGCACGTCACACAGTCAAGTGGACTGTCACCTGAGTGACCCTGACCTCGGTGATACAGTCGTCTGACTGGCGGGCCGTCTGTGTGGTCGGGTACACCTCGCTCACTGTACGGGTGGACATGACGGCGTCTAGTGATTATTTCGTCCTGCTTCACTTCCCTGACGACGCTCGGTGGAGAGCGGAGGGGTCTGGTTAAATATTCCACTTGCCAGTTAGCAGGTGCGTCTCCATGGAAACAACTTGCCGCCCAAAGATGGAGACCATGAATTTCTGTCACCAGCTTGTCACACAAAGTATGGAAGTTGTTGATCCTATTGATGGTAGAATACCATAAAATGTAGCTAAGCATTTTAGACTGTGTACTGTCATTATTGTGTAATTATGTTTTTTTATCACGTCATATATTAGTAATGATGTCATCAAGTGTATCATGTCTCAATAATGACACGCGTTGAAGCAAAATCTTTGTAATAACCGATGTTCCACAACAAATCTTTCTTGAGAACACTTCCATTAGGTGTCACAACACTTAATGATATACAATCTTTTAAGCACCAAACAGTTCTAATGGAATAAATGCGAGCGTCATCTACCTGTTTGTCTATCATCACATCACACGTTGTACAACTCACCTGTACTCACTCACTACTTCATCAGCGATGACGTACAACGACCCTCCTATCGCCGCCTGTGACAAGTCGTTGACGGCCTTCTCCACCTGCTTAACGTCATCAAGATGATACTGCAGGAGGTGAGGCTGACCGGGTGATACACCTGCTGACTGTTGTGTCTTTACTGTCTGCAGCAACAGGTGATACAACATGATGCACGCTGCACGACTCCCCCTCGACGTACTGACAACGTAGACGTGGTGACCACACCGCAGCCACTGTATGGCCCTCAGCAGCAGCACCACAGTTTTACCTGTACCGGGCGGTCCGGTGACAAAGAGTGTGGGAGGCGCCGTGTGTAGCAGGTGAACTTGCTCCGGGAAGAGTGTGATTACAGCAGTATAGCACTCTCCTGTCCACCACACGGCCTGACCCAGGGTCTTGACACTCACACGTGGAGGACATGTGCATGGCACACTCACTGTTGTCGCAGGACCGCAGAGTCTTGTACAAAATAAACGATTACAGAAACACAATTTACACATGTCATTTACACACTACACAGATGAACATAAAGTATAATCATACTATATTTTTTTTAATCACCATTTCTGAGATGTTAAAGTTAAACACTCTCTTGAGTGAGACAAAGCAGATGAGAAGGTCTTCAATAGACTGTCCTGTCGCAATTTCACTCATCCTTTCATTCGTGGAAACTGATGACAACTAGCCTGGTCGATGTAAAGGGGAGGCAGGAGAACCTCACAATGCTCACCGTTAAGGCCTTTGTGGGACATACACAGCTAATAATAGAAAGATATATATTGTTGCATCTAGGTGATATCTATGTCAATTAGGTCATATCTATGTCAAAAATAAGATTGTAAAGGATGCTCACAGGAGATGGGGAGTAATGATCAGGAAGTGTTTATCACGCTTTAGTAAACGTTAGTAAACGGACACAAAAATATAACTGCTAGTTCTCTCTCTCTCTCCACTTCAAAGCTGCACCGACTCGCCATCTACAACCAACAGATAAAGCTGACTCCCATGTGTTTCCTTGTCATCCTCCAGACAAATCCTGTATTTCTTGTTCTTGAACCCAAACTTCCAGATGTTAACAACCAACTCCATGACACAACGCGTCTGACGTCAATACATAATTTCGTAACATAATGACGTCAATACTTCATTTCGTAACATAATGACGTCAATACTTCATTTCGTAACAATGTTCACCAAGAAAACATTGAACAACGGAGGCAACAGGTAACATACATGAGGAGTACCAGCTGTTGTTTCAAAGGAGGCCCCCATTCGAAATGCTCTAATCGAGGCCTTCGTTGACATGTTGACGACTTTTACGAAGGTCTGTCTAATAATAAATGTTCTCAAAACCTTCTCCAACCCTCATGTCAGACTGTCAGTCTTTTCATATTCATTTATCTTTTATAACATTTTGTGCTGCTGTTGTTCTGTTCTATCAAGTTGTACTTTCTTGATAGCATTTCCCACGTCAGAGAGTGAAGTAGGTGGTGAGTAGTTGGCAGTTGAAAAGTAAAATGACCTGCGTCATTTTATAATAACACGTGTTTTCACTACAACAGTTATTTACATAAAGAATAGTAACCCTTGTGTTATCATCTCACCCTACACTTTCACTGCTTACCTGCCAACCAAAGTCTTGTACAGGTCAAAAGTCATGTGACTGTCAGGTCCAGCCCCAGCCACACGTCGCTGCCACCAGTGTCCCAGTTCCCTCAGCACGTGACTACTGACGTCACACGGGGTCTTGGGGTCAGACAACTGATCACAGCACAGACACTGACCTGGGATGTCGGCGGGGTCTGTTGTTCCCAGACACCGACACAGGTCCTGTAACAGAACCACGTGAAAACAAATCATATTCCTTATTAGATCGTTTGTTTGAGACAAAAGTGATCCCGGTGACGCTTGCATTTTGCGAATGACACACTTGATATAAACTTACTAATAACAAGATTACACTCTAATCTGCTCTGCTATAAAGTAAAATGAAGACCACCTCCAATACTTTGATGATGTGAAATAGATTCCTACTTGAGACATTCGGGTGTCGCCGGAGATGGCTTGTTGTACTTGACGAGCCTTGAGGTTGGGGAAGGCGATGGTCTTAGTGATGCGCAGACCGGGAGCGATGTCGGACACCAGGTGAGACAACATGGCCTCCGCCTTGTCCAGCTGTGACACGGCGTCTCTCAGTTTCTTTCTAATGTTGTTGTCTATTTCCTGCTGTGACATTTTAAGTTCATGTATATTGTGACCAAACGATTTTACTTCACAGACGACAAACCCGTGATGTCGGTGAATAAGAAGCACATCAAAGTCTCCTCGTTTCCAATTTTTTGGAAATGACGACGGAAGATTGTCGGCTACGGGAAGCTGGCCAGCCACGGCTGAGTAACAAGGTTCACCTAAACATTGTTCAAACTTCAGCTGACTAAGTCCTACCAAAACTTCTTTATTCTGTTCAGACATTTTCTGCAGACACTTGAGAACTCGCTGCATGGCGGCATCGTCTCTGACATCACTGTCCTGAACTCGAGGAGGCTGAGGACTAGGAGCCTGAGCAGCAGCAGATGAAGCCATCGCCTGTTGGTTGGACTGACCGGCCTGTCCAGGTGCTGGTAGAAGGACCAGAACATCCTGACCACCAACCGACTCTCTAGTCAAGGGCACGCGGTTGAAGTAGACAGGAGGCAGGAAGTAGGCGCGTGAGTCGAGATCAGGGAACGAGGCCTCAACCCACTGGAGCCAGAATCTCTGGGCTTCCGCTAAGGTCACAACCTGTAACAAAACATCGTCATTTTATTAAAAATATTGTCATGTGACTGGCTTTATTGTACCTTCATTGTTTCTTACACTTTATTCGTTCTGTCACAAGCAGGCGATGTAATGTCAAGTAACGCCAAGTATGTATGTGAACACCTTACCACAGTGACAGTACTTACGGTATGATGGTTACCTGTTTGTTCATTAAACATGATGTTAGTCATTTACCAGCAATTAGTGTCTGACACCTCTGTGTTTAAAGTCCTGACCAGACTAATAAATAGTGGACATTATTTATGTAAAGCCATGTTGAAGTAAAGTTCTGTTTTATCTATATCTGTTAATCATAGAGAGTTAAAATCAGAACATAATGTATCAGCAGAAACTGGGAATGAGATGTATCAAGTTTCTTTGGTGAAGCTCAGGACCTGTCGGTGGAGGCTACAAAAAGCAGACTTTCTATAAATAAACTTCAATCTGTATTGTTGTCTGTGTAACAGTTCTTGTATTTATAAATTATGTTGTTCAAGACCTAAGTTTATGTCTGATAGTTTCAGACCCATTTTTTTTTCTTTCCGCATCTTACCAAATGTTTTTGTAAAAGCATTTTCACTGAAGATATCTTTTACTATTTAGGAAGAGAATGTGAAATCTTTTGACGAAAGCATCATACACTGTGTTCATAGAAATTCTGTGAACAGATGTTCTTTAGAGTGAATAACAAGTAACCTTATCCTTCAAACTGCTACTTTTTCTGTGACCCTTTGTCTACCCTTGCAGCAGTCAAGGTCCTAACTGTCCGCTACAGATCACCTTGTCTCACCTGTTGTGTAGCAGATGACGGATGACTGGACATTGCTGACAGTGGTCTCCCTTTAACAACATCACATCAGTGGGAGGCAGTGTCTGTAGCCAGTGTTCTAGAATATTAACACTGCAACATTTGTAAGCACCAGCTGCTTAGTATGTGGTATATACTAATGTATACAACGTTTGTACAGTAAATAATCATATGTACAAGTGTGTACCAGTGTAGTCAGTACATGTTATTCAAGTCACATGTGTGTAAGTCTAGTGTGAACCACTCCACTCGTTATCATGTTAACAATGAGTGTGACTCTAGTGACAGAGCATCTGTGACATGACTCAGGTTTCTTCCTCGTCACAGACATAATGATTGTCAGTCTGTCGTGTTGTCGATGATTGTGACATAAATTGAGAGACTGTGACATACACAACACACAGCACACAGTGAATGGCACAGTCCTAGGGAATGTCCGCTACACATGAGATGACTTTAGTTGTCCGCTCTGTGTGTAAAGTAACGAGAGAAGTCAGAGAGAGACTACTACACGTGAGGTGATACGCATGGTCAAATCAAACAATGGTTCAAACAGAAAAACGATGCTTGATGTCTTCATATGATGTGAAGCAGCCAGCATCGAATCAGTAAAAGTGTTACACGAGTCACTCACACGGCATCACGTGACAGACTGAAGAACTGGGTGACTGGGGGAGTCGTTACTGACATTGACTGGACATGAACACACACACGAGCGCATTCAGCTATAGTAGCGATGAGTGTCGTTAGGTGTAGACTGTATCTAAATACAGATAGAGGGGATATAGATACAGTCTATATAGGGTAGACTGTATCTATTGCTATGCCACTGTAGTCAAATAAGCAAACTGACTATAGGAATCCTCTAGAATGAAATAGTTTTGCTCGAGTATCTTTGCAGTTGTTTCCTTTTTTGTTGATTATGAACACAGACCCATACCCATACTAATGTCAGAACACAGAACAACTGAGTGACTAGCCAAAACATTGATGATACTTGTTTATTTTTCTAATTTCTCTGATTTTGTAAATAACGTTTGTCTATAAACAGTAAGCGTCCATCTAAGTCCTCTAAAGGTCCATCAGACAGTTGACTTCCAGCCGGTAGTCACAGTGGCACAGGTATTACTGTGATATGGGTATTGTTATGGCACATGGAGGAACAGTTCCTAAAGGTTTCTGTGTTTTCTCCCGTATGTATTCGTTCATTTACGAGAATAATTAAAAGCTCAGACTCTACTGTGGTTACAACAGTGTGGCGCCACCTACTGCCGGCGCGTACTCAGTCGCATCCGCGCTTTCGGCTGGGTGTGGGCGAACTCGAATACTTATGAGCCAAACCCTCCAAGCACGACATCTCCACCCCAGATACCCGCATCAGGACGACAACAGTAACAGCGGCAATAGCTAGACTAGAGAGTATCTGACATAGACATAAGATAAGGTTCACTAGCAAGTACAAGCTGTACAAACCACTGGTAGTACCCACCTGCTCTCCGGATGGGACTCGTTGACTCTGCTCGCCGGAACTCAGGACAAATTTTGACACCCGTGACGGTTGATGCTGTCTACCAGGCGGGTTATTTCTTCGTTCTTTATTGTTGTGCTGACGTACGAGAACGCAAAAACCAGGCAGCGATTAACACACAAAACTTAAACGACTAATTAGTGCGCGCGCATGTGTTGTGTAGTGCACGTGACGTAGACAGATTCTTGTCTTTGCTCTACCCTGTTGTTGTGACACAGGTCGCTGTCGGAAGACATGATGTCGAGGCTTCATTTAACAAGCTAGTAGTGTAAGTGGTCCACAGAGACAGTCTTTAATATTCATGCTAATCTTTACAGTCACAAATTTCTGTTGTCATACTATTAACTGTCTGAACTGGTTTAATAGTTATTTGGTGTAAATATTCCAGTTACATACCTGACCTTCGATCACAGCAAGACCATTCTCACACATAAAGTAAATCAAGTGTCAACATTGTTGTCGCCATAGAGACGGTACGTCATTGGGTCTTCGAGACATCACGTGATCGTAGATTTTTTTTAAGACATTTAATGTAGGATATCGTCACATAAATTTAATTAAACAACAACATGCGTTTGTGCAAATTATTATTATTTATTTTAATATTTTCATTCTTATCAATTTGACCGTGACATTCGTTCAAAGCAGCATGGTGACTAACACACAAGCTCCGGAGATAAAGCCTTCCATTTCTTTTTTAATTAAATAACACAAACTGCGCTAAACCCTATGCTACGCCGAGGTCAAGGGTTATCGCTCGGTGTATAAAGTGTTCTGGGTGGTCAGAAACGAGGACCCACTAGCAGGCTGTCTTATAGGTTAAGAAAGCACATTGGTGGTTAGAAGAAAGCTTTCTGGTGCTGAAAACTAAAGATCTAGTACTAAGGATCAGCCTTTGATAGAAGGAGTGGCATGTGCTTACAAAGCTACCTGTCTTAGAAGCTGGCTCTGTATACAACACCAACTACCTTCCCTTGATATAGTAAATCATCAACCTTCTCCGCTTCTGTGATTATTGGCAGCGAGACCATTTATTTCCATCCCTTTGTTATGTGATACAAGGAACATTTTGTCTTATTAGTTTTACAGTCAGGGTAAAGTAGGTACGTCTGTTTGTGAGTGAGATGTATACAAAAAGTTAAAAGCCAACACTGGTCTCCATTTCATATGCATTGGCACTGTCTGTCTGTCTGTCTGTCTGTCTGTCTGTCTGTCTGTCTGTCTGTCTGTCTGTCTGTCTGTCTGTCTGTTTTGTCAGGTCTTTCAGCTCGTTATTACTGCCTACTTTCATACTGGTGCCGTTTGTGACATGTACAATGCACACATAAGCCTTTCATTGATGGACATGGCAGTACTGGGATCATCAAGGGTTTCTCGTATGAAGTTTTCTCAACAGATGTTGATTAGTACAGACAATAAAGTGTTCCCTAGACCGACACGTATTTTCCTGTGAAAGAAATCTCCCATTGGGTTATCAAGCAGTACTTCCTTTGTGCAGGTGTATCACGAAGTTACGAGTCACAGGTTATCTTTGAGTTTTGTTGAACGAAGGCCAAAACCTTCGCGAGTTTGTGATGTGCACGTGACAGAGGGCAGTAGAGGGGACAGATAAGGAGAAGAAACATCAAATCACTTCCTGCTCTCGGCGAGAGGACATGGGGATACGTTTAAGAAGGGTTTAAGGGGTAGGTGACACGCTGAGGAAGATAAATATTCGTCCATCCACAAATACCACATAGCAGGTGCAGGGTACCCATAGTGAGGTCTGTTGAAAAATACAGCTGCAATAAGAAAACACAAGAATAATACTTTCAGCACCTCCGTGGCTGCAGCTTAATTGTGTTATAATTACAGGAAGGAAATCGAGTGACAATACTGATGACTGCTCCAGCGTACACCAGGTAATTAAAACTGTATTTCATCTAAAGTGTAGTAGTGAAGTGATTGTTGTAACAGACGATAAAACTGTAAGGACGACTTTATTGTCTAAAAAACAAACCAGCCTAGGGCGGTTTTCTTTTCATCATCTTTTCTTTACCTGAAGTTTCTGGATCATTGTTCACTTTGTAAGTTTACTCCGCCGTTTGTGGTACTGGTCCTCAGTACCTCTCCCAACTCACACCCATCTGTACACCCGCACGACCTCCGGACGTGGTTGTTGATGATTCAGTTTATGTTATGTACATTAGTTGTATAAAACGCTTTGTGCAAATCCGAAAAGTGCTATATAAATGTTCATTAATATCATTATTGGTCAACAACACAAGTTTGTACATAACATGTTGTCCTAGCCTGTCCTTAGTTTGGCCTACCTAACTTTTTAAAGAGGACTGTCTTGTTGTTCTGATGAGCTTTGAAAGTATTTGTGCACATGAAACGAGCTACAAAGCTCCTCGGTGTCGGGCACGAGTAGGGTTTGAAAGTCAGTGTTTAACTACTATACTCTACACTTACCTTCGCAACATGTCTGCTGACTGTGTGTCGTGGCATTAAAAAAATTAATTAAAATGTGTGAGGTGTTTGGATCGTTGTTTTAGCGCCCACTCTCTTACTAAATTACCGTTTTTCTGCATCAGTTTCTGTAGTTCCAGGAGAACAGTGACCATACCATGTGCATCTCCTCCCCGCTTGTCTGTCAACATGCAGGCTGACCGTCAGTCAGTAGAGGAGTGTGGTATGCTGCTGAAATAACACTGTCACCACAGCAAGTTCACCTGCTACACACGGCACCTCACAGACACTTTGTCACCGGACCGCCCGGTACAGGTAAAACTGTGGTGCTGCTGCTGATGGGCGTAAAATGGCTGCTGGAAGGTCACCAAGTGCACATTGTGTGTAGTAGCAGAGAAAGTCGTGTAGCGTGCACCATGTTGTATCGGATGCTGCTACAACATCAACCAGAGGCATTTCCTGACCAGCTGAGGTTTCTGCAGTATAACTTTTTTGATGTCGGTACAGACGTGGAGAAGGCCGTCAACGACTTGTCACAGGCGGCGACAGAAGACTCGTTGTATGTCATCAGTGATGACGTAGAGTAAGTTATGGATTATAATATGATAAATAGAGAGGCTTGGATGCACTCTGATCGTCGCTTGTATTGTGGATAATAATTTACAGATGATGAATATAACGTTTTTACTCACAAATATAATTTAGTTGTTGGCAGAGTTGGTTGCTAGTATCAATGAGAAAAAAGGAAACTATTATTTTAGTGTAAAGTGCATATGTACTGCATAGACGGCTATGTTATTTATCATGTAACACAGATCGACATTCACTAACGTGTCACAGGTGTGCTAGTTACCTTGTACACTCATGTCACTGACAGGTTAGGCTTCCAGACTTTCTGTGACAGACTGCTAGGACGTGTTCCTGGTCTCCACCTTTGGGCGGCAAGTTATTTCAGCAAACATCCACCCGACAACTGGCCGGAGGAATATTTAACCAGACCCTTCCGTTCCCCACCAGCTGTTGTCATGCAAGTAGAGCAGGATGAAAAATTCCGTTTTAACGTCAAACCCTATACTCAAGTAGAGTTACTCCAAGACAACAATGATCTAGAGACAGTATACCACCCACCTCAGGGGCACCCAGCTCTCTACCCAGGTGACTGTGAAACCTGTGGTTGTCAGGTGGCCACAATACTTCTCAGACTCCGTGAAAGTGTTTCAGGTGGGTAGTATGTGGTGTGATGTCGGTTTACATGCAAGTTACCTTTAGATTATAAAAAAAAAACCCTGAATAATTATAACGGAAATTTATTTGGTTATTCTAATCCGTTCCTTTTTAATGTTACTTGCCGCAGAAAGGACCACGGCGTCAGGCACAGCACAAGCCAGCCTGGAGTGGAGAGACATGTTGGTCCTGTACGGTACTAACCTTACAGGGATTGACCGTAAAGACATCTCTGGTTTGATAAACGGACTTAAAAATTCGGGTATTCCAGTAGAGATTATGAAAGATGATAACATTAAGGACGTGGCCACGGCCTGCACTGATGTGGTTTGGGTGACAAATACTCGCAATGTTCGTGGTTTGGAGAGAAAAGTCGTCGTGGTCGTGCAGGAAAGTAATTTTGATATCCACAATGATCGACTTTACCTCATGTCACGGTGTTCTTCAAAGCTCGTGATTGTCTGCCCAGATAAACGTCTCTAAGTACATACATGTCAGGGTGGTTGGGGCTCTGAAGCAAAGTGGGGTCCGACGAGTCAAAATTTCTCTAGGAAAACCCAACTCCATGGATAAGTCCCTAACTTTTTATTGTATATTTTTGACAGATGTGTAAAAAGATTATTGTTCCCAGTAGACCAGATGTCATTCCTAGTGAGATTATTAATACCTGAGATCATCCGATTGCTAATATGACAGACAGTTTTTGACAAAACTATTATTCGTTATCAATTTTATTGTGAGGTTTTTGAATAACCAAACCGATTTTTAAGTGAAATGAGTGGAAGATCAACAGAATGTTAAGAAGGCTACAATTAATTAACACAAATGTTACATTTATGCTTTTAGGGCTCACAACAGATTCCATGTCTTTGGTATAATGAGCTTTTGTCTTCAGGATCCATAAGCTGTAAAGAAGACTTGTAGCCTTATAACATCATATATTAGATGATAATGATCGAATATTGTAACATGTTACTAATTGGATGTAATGGCAAACTAGCAAATGTTGACATGTAATCTCAGAGACATTAATTTAAACAGTAACGACTGATTTATATATCGGTCTTCGTGTACTTTACTATCTGTACCAAGCATAATCCAGTACAGAAATTGTTATTTAGCTCACAAAATAATTTATACATGTTAAAATAATATATATATATAAAGATACACAGCAACATAGTGACATTTAACACGCACGCACACCTTTACCCTTTTGACATACACATGAACTTCATCCAATGCATCATCGTCTGTCATCTCCACAGGAGATCCTGTCAAGGATGAATAAGACACAGTCAATCTTTCATACAAATGAGTGGTGATGAAAGTTAATCATGAAGGATTGTTGCACTGAGGTATATATATATATGTATGTATACCTCAACATCTACATACACAGAGAGAGAGAGAGAGAGAAACATATATGCATGTATGTTTTGATACAAGGGGAAATATATCTGGCTTAAAATATACCTACAATAAATCACTTGGTAGTTAGACGGTGACAACTTTAGCTGTGTGTAGCTGAAGCAAGAAGTCTGTTCGATGTCACCTGTAGAATATGTCTCCACATCACAGACAGGTTGATAATGATGACTTTCTTCGTGCTGTATACTTGCGGTCTACCTTAGCAAAACTAAAGATTATTTTATCGAGATTTACAATATTTATCGGAAATTAAAGCCAAAACAAGTTGTAATCAATGTCTGACAGTTTAGCTATTTTTGACCTGTGTGTATGCGTATGCGTACTTGTTCATGTTTGTGTGTGTGTTCCTCAAATATTTGTGTAACATCGGTGCTCTAGCCCCAGAGTGTCACAGAATGACTGACCTTTGACCCACCGTAAGCAGTGGACTTGCAGGTTCTCTGAGGTCTTCAGTGTCAGTGATTGTTGATTTTGAGGGAAAGTGCTTCCAACTCGCGGTGATTTCGCTCTGTGAGGGTGGGGATCTTTGGGGTTAGTGGGTATGGTGGATATGTTGCAAATGGAAGGGTGGAAATTTAAAACGTGCAATATCTCAGCCAGAGGCGAACTTATTGTGCTGAACAAAATCACAAAATAATAACAAAGATGTAGAACAAGCTAATAAATAATAACAAAGATGTAGAAGGAAGAACAACGCCACGACTCCGCCGCCAGTAAAGGGAGATAACTGTAGATGTAAGGGTAACAACTACAGACAATAAGGTCAGTGACATCAGGACAATACTGTGACGATATTGAGTTATGTTGACAATATATAGAAATGTTATCACATGAAACTACAAGAGGCTGATCATCACTTCAGTTTACTCAACGTAGATCAAGGTTGCTGTCGAAGCGAGTGAAGCGGGCGAAGTGGAATCCAGCCAATGGATGTAGAGTTCTAGACAGTTGTGTTAATAAAACACAATCAACCAACTTGAGAAGAAAGTCATCGGCCTGCCAGGACTGCTGGCAGAAGTCCTGCTACTCACCTCATCGCGTGTGGACTTGCAACGTGTAGAGATTGAGAAGTAGGACAAATGTACAATACGAGAGACTAGTTACCTCTAATAGAGATAAGTTGAGATTGATGTATGGGGAAATCGACAGCGGTTTAACGGCGATTAACACCACTGTAATTATTGAAGAGTGGATTCCACCGTTAACCTTTTAGGTTCAACCAGATTGCTCTGTGTTGACAGGGCTGGCTGCCTGGCCGTGATGTGAGTGGTATTCATGCGCTTGGAAGCAGCAGATTGTCTCTCACAATTGTGGTCCTTCATCCATCAATTCATTTCTGCGCATTGAGCTTATCACTGTGATACGGAAACGGCGCGTTATAAAACTCCATCATCATCTGCGTAACTATTTGCATAATTTAAATGATTACTATTTTTTTTGTTACTTTAAATCACGTGCCGTTAGGTTGTTTTGTTAACGTGGATGACAAGAGTTACTCAATTTTCTCTCCTACGACTGGTGAATAAATAAAAAGGTCTGGGTAAAATCACCTGTCTGGTGATTGCCTTTAACCTTATAATCATGTAACCAAATAAAAGACAATACAATACAACTTTATTAATCCGCAAGGGCAATTACAGGTATGATGACACGCCAGCACATAAAACATAATAGATATTAAATTATTAAGGTGAGAAGGAAATGACAGTAACAACCAAATAAACGTGAGGATATAAATTAGTGAAGAGACATAAATCACAACATGTCCTTTAGAGACGTGGAATCCTTCTCGTCGGACACATAGCGAGTTGAGTTGTGGTCTCGTGTTGTCTCGTGCACACTAGTGTCTTAGGTCTGACGTCATGTGTGTGTGTGTCTTTTGTTCCACGTCACTTGAAGCAAAAAATGACGTCATATATAAGAGAAAGCAGTTGTTCTAAAAATAGCCGAATGTGCGGGGGGGAAGGGGGGGTTCACAACGGTCTTCTCCGCCATCTTCTTTGTGACTCTCCGTGACATTCCTCTGAACTTGTGTCTCTTCGGCTACATTCATCTACTAATCTCTTCATCCTCATCGTCATCTGTGGGGCTCGTCGAACTTTGAGTGTGTGTGTGTGTGTTGTCTGCGTGTGTGAGAGAGTGTGTGTGTGTGTAATAAGTCGTGCGTATGCAAGGTAAGTTTACGTTCGTCTCATTACAATTTACATGGCTGATCTTGTTCACAGACACCATGCTAGTAAATACTGTGATACAAGAGTAAACTCCAGACAATCACCAGCAAACAAATAGAATCAACGTTTAACGTCCCTTTCAGATGGACCGCCGTCACCGCTGATGCCTATCGGGAAAGTAATGTTTGTAAGTCAATCTAGAGTCCTTTAATTTAAAATTTAAACTGCTCTTTCCCTAACCCTGTTTGTCTAGCGGTTATCTCTGGCATGTCTGCTAATCCTTTATCTTCCTGACGTAAATACTAATTTGCGGAGCTTTGACCAGTCCACGGACAGAAGGCGGTGGTGGGGAATATCTGCCAGCTACACGTTTTCGAAGTGGTGGGAAGGAAGGGGAGTCAAGGGTTTTCAGGATTTAATAATTATAGTAATCTTGCTTTAAACATAGAGCATAACATAAAGATAAAAGTCCTTTCTCAATTAATATTTACGCACAGCCACGGCCTGGACCCTAACATTTCTTTAAAAGCAGATGCTGGTGTTAGACGAACTGGTGACCTCAGCGGATACAATCACAAGCTGTGATGTGCATCGAGATAGAAAGTGAAGTCGGACAGCTCTGATGTCAACGACAGCATGTCTAAGATCAGGCTCAACATAAACAATCACTTTTCTTTCCAGACCACGAACGTGTTGTCCCTTTGCTATCCACACCACGTCACTACGGGCAGTGGCCACGTCCTCGATGTCATCATCCTTCATTAACCGCACTGGGATACCCGCTTCCTTCAACCCTGTCATCATACCTAATCTGTCACTGATGTCGCCCCAGTACAGTACCAGGACATCTCTCCACTGCAGGCATGGTGGAGCCATACCACCACTGGCGAAGGTCGTTGAATTTGCTGTTGACATTGAAATGGGGAGATTAAAAATATTAGCGGTTACTACTGAAATTAAACACATATATTATCATGTCAATTTCCTAATGTTAATATTATTATGTCATAAAGCCCTTACTAAGTATTATAAAGTTCACACAAAGAAAATCACACATTAATGACACCTACTAGAAGCTCCCATTTGTAGACTGAGCAGGAATCTGGCCACCTCACGACCACAGTTGACACAGTTCACTGGCCAGTAAGGGCTGCGTCCGTGACCGTGATGAATAATATGCTTGACTGGCGGGCCGTCTGTGTGGTCGGGGACACCACGCTCACTGTACGCCTGGACATCACGGTCAAGTGCCATCACTATGTCCTGCTCGACTTCCCTGACAACGACTGGAGGAGAGCGGAGGGGTCTGGTTAAATATTCCTCTTGCCAGCCTGCGGGTGCGACTTTGTGATAACAACTTGCCGCCCAAAGATGGAGATGAGGAACTATTTCTAGCAGCTCCCCACAGAAACCTTGAAAGGTGTCAAACCTGTTGCAGATATGTTTTTTTAGGATACGAATTGTAGAATATTGTTTACTAAAAAAAAGATCGTGAACATTTTCTAACTTCAAAAGGTTTATGCTGCGTAATAATGTCAAATCTGACATCTAACGACATTAGTCTTATATTTTCAGAGACTGGAATATGTGGTGAATCAGACTAGCTATTTATAACGTCCAGGATTGCACTTTTTAAAAAGAGAAAACCTACACAGGACTGAAACTGTTTCATGAAGGAAGGTGTTACAGGCTATGCTATCATATTCTGCCTCAGAAAGTATCTTCGGTGACACGTAATGCTGGACTTGGGGAGACTTTGGCTTACATCAGTAGCTGTTGACTGTACAAAGTGTGTAACAAATATGAAAAGAGTGCCTCGATTAACAACTAAACCTCCTTGCTCTGGTTCCAACTTGCTTAACGTAAAAACATTTACGTTGGTATTTGTTACAATCACTCATTATTTTAAAACTTACTTGTCTTCAGGCCCCGCTTCATCAGCAATAATGTACAAGGGTCGTCCACTCGCTGTTTGTGACAAGTCGCGGATGGCCTTCTCCACGTCTGTGCTTTGTGTGAAGTCGTATTGCAGGTAGTGAAGCTGATTGGGTGATACCTTGGTCGTCATTTTTAAGAGCATTGTACTCAACAACATGTTGTAGAGCATGCTGCACGCTGCACGACTCCACATCCCAGTACTCACAATGTACACGTCGTGCAACCACCGCAGCCACTCTATGCCCATCAGCAGCAGCACCACAGATTTACCTGTGCCCGGCGGTCCGGCCACAAACAGTCTGGAAGGTGCAGTGTTCAGTAGTTGAACTTGCTCCGGGAAGAGTGTTATTACAGATGTATAGCACTCCCCTGTGAACGAGACGGCCTGACCCAGGGTCTTGATACTTAGACGAGAGGGAACAGTGCATGGCACAATCACTGTTGTCGCCGGACCACAAAACCTGGTACATTGAGATGAGTCTGACATTAAAACATTTGCTTTAAAACAATAGACAAACCATGCTTAATCTTTTTTTTTTTTTAACCAAACGTTTATTACGATGTGCTTTTTCATAATACATTATTGTTAGGAGACCCAGCTCACTTTAAAAGAAAGGATAACTGAAAGAAGAGTGGAATTTTGTAATATTCATTAAAGAAATTTTTATATAGACCTGGATACCAATATCCAGTAAAGGTAATCAGTCATCTGGCTGTCAGGCCCAGCTCCAGCCACACGTCGCTGCCACCAGTTCCTTAGTTCTATCAGCACGTGACTACTGACGTCCCAAGGGGTCTTGGGGTCAGACAACTGGTCAGAGCACAGACACAGACCTGGGATGTCTGCTGGATCTGCCGCACCAAGGCACTTGCGTAGGTCCTGTAAAAGGACAAGAAATTTCACAAGCCAGATGTAAAATTCCGTGAGTGATGAAACCATTATTACTGGGCAATATCACTTCAATCATTTATTTATCCCTTTTTCCGCTTATGTTGTTATGTGTGTAGTGACTGTGAGCCAATTTTCTGTCTTCGACTTCCTCTGACAGACAATAAATTTTTTTTGATTATGTAAGTCTTGTTGTTGTTTTTTTCTTTTCTTTTTTTTTTTTTTTAGAAAAGCAGAGTTTGTCCCTTTCTTTTTCTGACCATATACTGGCATTAGAGCTCTGACTCTTGCGAGATCACCGCACACAAGAGAAGCCAGCGTTTAACACGAAATTATCACCGCAGCAAATTTAAATCGCAGTTTTTCTTGTATTTTTCATAGTGAACGAATAAAATTGTATTTTCATATCCTAATTGTCTCTGTTGTGACTGTAGTTTTCCTTTTTATGCTGTCTTAGTGTATGACGAAGGAAGGGGCTACTGTTATAACTATAAGTTGGTAAATATCTCATTAGATCACCTGTACCGAGGGAGCACATAGCAAGGACTTATAGTCTTTAAAACGTATTATGGTCACAATGAGACTAATGAGGCCATTATATTGTAATAAAATGTGGCGTATAATCTTAAATGCAATTATAAACGGTAAAGATTTTAAGAATGTTTGAATTCGATGAAATATCGCTACCTGTCAATGTTTTGCCATTCACAGGAAGCATTATTGACACTGGTTAATTTTGCAACTAACAATTGATCTTGATTATTAGTGCATAAATGTTATATTCAGAGAACTTTTACCTGGTTATGTTGGATGTCAGTAGAGATGGCCTGCTGTACCTGATCAGCCGTGAGGTTGGGGAAAGCGATGGTCTTAGTGATGCGCAGACCGGGAGCGATGTCGGACACCAGGTGAGACAACATGGCCTCCGCCTTGTCCAGCTGTGACACGGCCTGTTTCAATTTCTGTGCAATCTTTCTATTTACATCCTGATCTGACATGTTATATTTCTGTCTGTTGGAACCAACAGATTTCACCTCACATACGATAAACCGTAATGTCTGTGTATGATAAGAATATCAAAGTCTCCTTGCTTCCAGTTTCGTGACAGAGCAGAAGAAAGGTTGATTGGTATAGGCAGCTGGGCAGCAGCAGAGGGCCGGACTAATATAGTTAACTCAGTTTTACCCAATACTGTATATATAGTACATATACTGACGGGCAGGCCAGCGGGCGGGTCGGTCAGAGACAGGAGCGGCCCGCGGGGGGGGGGGGCCTTTGCCCAGGTCTGGTCTAACGGAAACTATGATTGCGATAGCTTCGTTAATATAAAAAAAGAAAAAACTGCCTAAGGTACCAAAATTAGGTTTTGTAATATATGAATTTATTATTTTAGTTATGTGCTTTTTTACAAACCTGAGCTTCTGTTTTCTGATGGATTAACCTAATTGCCGCCCGGACCTGAGAATGAGAGCCGCAGACAATGAGAGTCTTTCTTTTGAGGTCCAGCTGTAGTTCCGCGCCTGTCTTCTGTTCCACGTCCTTAAAAGGAGATCGAAGTCCTGCAAATGTAATAAAAGTGGTAAAATAAATGTTAAAAGCTACTCGTGAAGATTTCACAAAACCTAGTCTACGTAGAGACATTAAAAGGTAAGTAGTTTATGTTTTGCAAACGGAAGCATAAAACTTATTTTTCCACACTTTGACTAATCTGGCTTAACAGGGAACATTTCTTGAAATAACTTTAAGAAAGAAAAGCAGAAAAAATTGGACTACACTCAATCAGACATTACAATCATAATAACCAAAGAACAGATTGTAAAAAAAAACTAGTCCTAAAACATAGTAATTTTGTCATCTGCATACTTATGCACGGCTAGTAAAGATGGATTATGAGAGCTGACATGAAGAAAAAAATTATAAAAAGAAACAAAAAGATAAAAAAAAAACTATGAAAAAAGTATGAGAAGTCATCGAGGAGTAAACTCCCAGTAGAAGTGATAAATGCAGAGCAAAAACAAAACCAAACCAAAAAAAACCAAACAAAGATCATCACCGGTATTTAAGAAGTAGAAAGGCACAGAGCAAGAACAACTTAATGTTAAACACAAGAAGAAACTGAAAAGTCAAACTAACCCAAACAAGCGTAAAAAGCAGTGGCGGCATCTGTGAGATAATGTAGGTAAACCTCTTTCTTGCCGCTTTCAGGTTCACATCCGGGTGAAGGTTCACGCCGGCGTCGTGAGCTCCATCCCGCCTGAATCATGAACATAAATATCAGTAAATATAGAACAACTGCTTTACAGATATCTCGCTCAAGAAAAGTATACAATACACAAGAAAAAACCCATACTAATCTTTTGCAAGATTATTAGGATTCATTATTATTTATCTTCCATGTCACTATCGCCAGATCAAGTCGAACACTCAACGCCGACAAGTGTGAGAAGTAATTCAGTCACAGAGAAGAAAGTTGTGACTCAGGTGGGTGTTGGCTGGATGTTACAACCACCTTGCAGTCACCTTTATAGGAAATAAATACACCAAACCTCACACAATGGTTTAGGCGCATGAGCACCTCTCACAATCCAAGATGCCAACGATGACAACGAAGCCAGTGCAGATGACAAGAAAGCAATGAGAACTTAGAAGCAGATCTGAAGCGGAGAACCATAAAAACAAAAAGATAAAGAGCGCAGAGCAAGCAGACATAGCTGGTGGTAACAGTTATACATCACATGGCCAAAGACCAGTCTGACTGAAAGTAAAGGTTCCTAGTGTCTAAGGAGTATCACAGTCTTATTTAGTACAAAGTCGTTCGTTTTGTGTTCTCTGTATGAGATCCGGAGCAGCCTCTTCAGGCACGTGTGCTCTAATGCCCGAATTTTCCTTTCCGTCCACGTGTCAAATTCGTATTGTAGGATCGGCACTACCATGGATTTGTGCAGCTTGTACCAGGTAGTGAACCTTATCTCATGGCTAAGCGGACACCCTTGATGTACACCTACTGTGGTGTGAAGTAAATGAAGTTGTGGTAGAGTTTCCATGATGCTGAAGATGCTTTTCTATAAAGATCTGTTCAACTGTGCTTCTACGTGATCTGAAGCCAGCCTATTCTTCTGCTAGGAGCTCTTCTGCGGTGGCTGTAATTCGAGTATGTATTAACTACAGCATGAATTTGCTTGTGTGTGTGATAATGCTCATGGTTCTGTAGTTTTGGCATTGTTTGTTGTTGTTTTGGTTTTTTTTGGCGAGGGGTGTGATTAGTCCAGTCTTTGGGCCATTCCTTGCGTTCCCAGACTCTTTGGCACAGGACAGTCAAGGTATGTGTAGTTTCTTCCCCACCCCCCTTCTTGAGCAGCACAGCTGGCACATTATCAATGCCTGGAGACTCTCCTCCCCTCAGACTATGAACAGCTCTTTCGACCTCCTCACGTACGACTAATGGGTCTGCACGTTCACTGTCTTTAAGCTGGTTTCTTTGGAGGATGTTGGCGTCGGTCTTAAGATGGAAGTAGTACAGGTCCTACCACAGTTTGTGGCCGTCGTCCGTTGTTGTATCTCTAGATCCTGTCCATCTGACCTCCGACGAACTCACGATGTCCCAGTGCTACCGTCCTAACTCGTTGGTGAGCTGTTGCACTTTGTCGCACTGATGTAACGTGCGTACGTTCCTTGTTCCAATTGATGTTCTCTCTCTCAGTAGTTTGACTTCTACTTTGGTTTCTGATTTGACTCCAGTAGCTGACCAAACTCTGGACATTGCCAATAAGCAGTGATGTCGTTGTCGATCCAGTCTAGCATGATGTTTCATGCACTTTGTATCCATGCACAGCCAGTAGTCGTCCTCGTCATGAGCGCGTAGGCACTGGAGCCTGGCTGGTACCTTCATTGTGCAAAGTTTTCGCCCGCTGATGCCATTTTAGCATCAGAATTTTATTTAAGGGTTTAATGCCTAAGCCTTTATTTCCTAATATTTTCTCGAGGTAGTTGGGCAACTTTTCCTTGATAAACATCTGTGTCGACCATTTCTCTTGCCGGCAGACGGGACAAAAAAGTGGTAACTTATTTTGTATATAAAATTGTATGGAAGTTAAAAATAACTAATCTTGACACTATTTATTGTTGTTTTCTATGTATAACCTTTTTCTAAGAGTTTGTGTAATTACTTTAATTGATATTCACACCCTTGTTGGACCCAAACTCAGAAAGTTAAAAAAGAGCAATTAATCTCTTACAACTCACTGAAAAAAAAACACACACACACACATTTTCACATTATTGAAGGTAAAAGTAGGTCGTGGGCAAAAACATAAAAATCAAAAGTAGTCTGCTGACCAGTAAATTTGTCATGATAAATTAAATCCCTGTACCATACTTACCTGAATTGCTATTTCCCACATGCTTTGCTCTGAAGTTGACGGTTGAGAGGACATTGTTCATAGTTTTCTACCCTTGAGCAAGTTGGTATGGTGAACTGTCTGCCCCCCAAGCTCGCTCTCTCAGGACAGAGAATCCATTCTTTGTTCTGTTTTCTATGTTTAGGACAAGCTGCAAAACACACACGTTTATTTATAATAGTAATTAAGATTAAATTAAACCACAAAGTTGTTAATTGTGACACATTGTTGAACAATTTTTGCTTCATGATCAAAAGTGAAACAAAAAGGTGAAGATAGCCAGTAGTGTGACAACAGTAAATAGTGGAGGCTCGTCGTGACAAACGTGACATGCTACACTTTCCTCCACAGTGTCCCACACAGACGGCTCGCTTTCTTGTGTAGAGGGTAAGAACCCATCTTCTCTCAGGCTAGGTTACTTCACAGGCCATTTCACAACCAAGTCTCCATCTCCCATCCTGAAGTTTTATTTTTCCTGCCGTGTGTTTATATCTTATTTTCATTTTCACATCACTACTATCCCCTATGACTCCTTCTTGCAGCCCCATGCGTCAGTCGTGTAGGTGACCATTTCGAAGGATGGTTGGATTCTAGAGGCTCAAGTCCCTGATAGGTCGCGGTCCATCATAATAATTTCGTTATATTAATATATTTCTTTCGCTACGAGTTCTCCTAGAAAGGATGTTGGTATGACCCATGCCAACAAAATGGCCGATCATGCTATGTCCTAGTGGATTTTAGATGTCTGGGGTCTGTGTCAATGGGCTCTACATTTCTGTAAAATATCCTTAACCAGGAAGGTGTAAATATTTAGTCAAGAGTGCTCAAGTTGCTCTTGTGTGGCGTGAGTGAACATGTGTATGTGACCACACCCACACTACACTCTTTTGCCTTTTTCAGTAAAAGGAAAAAAAACGACCAACAGATAACACATCCATAGAGGAAACGAGAACTAAACGCAGGTGATGATGGCGATGGGTATTCTGTGACAGTGTTCTGCGATGAACCACTCGGAATAAGAACACTATCGCACTTTCCTTACTTATCTCTGAGTTTCTCCTGGCACAATGTTTTACACACGGGGTACCTGTAGTAGAGATCGGCAGCCTTGATGGAAGATGAATGATAATGTTATCATCCAATGTCAAATACATAAGTCTGTGGCGACGGATACATCGGCTGCTGGATGATAGTTGACAATAACACTGGTTAACAATTGTTTTTACAAAAATCATGTTACAGAAATAAAATAAATCATGTTTCATCATTTTTCTGTGCTTAACGCGAACATGACAATCAAAATACACAACTGGCTTTAGTTTCTTTTATTATCAGCAATAAGTATTGTGTACATGACGAAATGCATGCTAATAGTGATTGACTTCTGGTTAATACCCTAAACAATCAAGTCATAGAATACGTCTGCGATTACTTGGCCTGTATCTTGTACATATGTTTGGGAGCATCTCTGGTTAGTGTCCAGCAGGCAGCCAGCATGGTAGCGAACAATTTTCCCTGCTAACTTTTTTACCATCGTTGGCCATGTTCCTCGCTGATCATACCACGCTTGTCAGGAAAGAAATCCAGATGGGAATGAAGTGGATCTTTAGAGAAATATTGTAGGCAAGTTCATGATAATCCATCAACACTAAGTTCTTTGTAGTTTTCTGCCGTAACATTCCCGAGAATGTTTGTAAACACTAAGCGAAAAGCATTCCATGCTTGTTTCACATCACGATGCAGCGATTAGGTGAACTGGTCATCTTTGAAGAGCTCTCAAGTCTAAGGACCACACGTTATCATGGCGGACAGAGGAGGAACTCAGCAGAAGTCTGTGGGTTGTTTGGCTCTCTCCACACCATGGTATTTTGATATTCAACCATTGTCAAAGCTGTGTTTTACATGTATTACAGTATATATAGTGCCCACAAGCCTTGTCTTGGTCGCCAATCATGCATGCGAAGTAAAGATAATATGTCCTCACTAAGGAATACTATGCTAAGAACTTCCTTTGTCGGACACAAAGAGAACTGTCTGTCCGAAGTTCCTGAATTTAACTTATAACTTTTAAATAGGACACTCCCGTTAATTAACGTCACTGCTAGTCACTGCTCGTCACTTACAGGATGCCTAAACATTCTGCTAGTTTTTTCTGACCAAACTTTCTCCTCCCATTTTTATTTAAGGGGCTTCAAGATTTAGTTTTGATATTGGTTATTCGTAGTGACCTACATGACGGGAGGAACGTCCATTCTTAACGGTCAGCAAAATATTTGACAAGATACAACATCATTCCCACATTTTTAAGACTCTTAAACGTGTGGAGGAATCTCTCTCAAAGGACATTTTTTCCGAAAATGTACTACTGTCGCTTTTATCTCTCTGAGCACCAAAACGCTTTTGCACACTTCCGATTTTTGTGAAGATTACACAATTTCCAGGTGTTAAATTTAATTTTAGTATTCGGCAGCATTCCCTTACATGCTCATCCTTCATATCAGCGACGTGTAACTGTTGTTATCGTTTTTATTACTTGTCCCATTATTCAGAGTTTTGCAGACGAGTACCACTTTCGAAAATTCGAATTGACCGAGTACTATCTCCCAACCCTACTCTCTACGAAGATATTATACTAGTCTAAGACTTACTCATGGTGTTGGCATGCCCCCTGTCATACCTTCCCTTACAAGTAGTGGTACTCGTAAATCATAGTTTGAAATCCGGAGACTTAAACCACACTGCTCTTCCCTAAGGGCGAGTGCGCAAGTTCCTAATCACAATAAAAGTCTTATATGGCTGTCATCTTCAACTCAGGCTAGAGAGATAACCTACATAACTGACAAATATTTATTGCTCATATTGTTGTTGCCTGCGTACTTGATCTCCCGGTGGATAGTTACCACCAGTACGTTTGTACTAAGGCAGGTAGCTTGGTAGAGGATTGGTTCTATATATTAATTTGATATTTTTATATCATATTTCAATAAAATAAAAGTTGTCTATTAAGACTCGATAAAAATCCACAAAAATTGGGTCGAAACTGATCTGGAATGGAGTAGGGAGATAAGCCAGTCTACTTTAATCCACGAATTATGACTTCAAACACCTATAAATTTAAATGAATTTATTTAAATGTGTAACGAAATAAACTTTTAAAATAAGATCATAATTCTTTTGACAATTTTACTGTTGCTTGGTCATGCTTGTTCTGGAATTGCTGCTCTTAACTAAATATTTATAGGGAAACTAGCTATCCAGGTAAGGGCAATCGAACAATACACATGTACTGTGGTAAAAAAGACGATTTTTTAAATGCACTATTTATATTTTGAACGGGATTTCATTAAAAAGTAGCAATAAAGCACAAGCAGTCGGTCACGAGAATTTTATTTTTATTAACACGGGACTTATGAAACAAGGTCTTCAATAAAGCACAGGGGACTGATTTGCTCTGGTAAAAAGACAACAAAGTCATTTCCAACAATCAAACTGTCGATCTCATCACGACCATCGTAAGTAAGAAAACATCGTTGTAACTGAAAGTATCAGACCTAGGCTACATGGATGCTCAAGGAGTCACCGATCATCTAAACATATCTTTATGAAAAACCTCCAAACTAAAGACTAAGGACGGCTACGGCTTTTAATAATGAATTAATAGAAAACCGTCATTCTGCGCCATAACAGACACAGTAGCTAATATGTGCATCCTATATTCATAGCAAATGCAAAAATCTAAACAAAACAAAGAATTATACATACTACGCCATGACTGAGGTTTGTGCCGCTTTCATCCACCACATCATACGACCACATCAGAAGTAGATGTCAGGGGCACTATCACAAGGTCTATCTGCCTATCAGTAGTAGTAGTATTGTCTGCCTGCCAACCAACACTTCATACAATGTCTAGTCATCTGTCAGTCACCCTGGTTAGTAAAAGGCACACCCACCCGACTACGGTGTAGAGGGTGGAGGGGGAGAGAGATAACCGTGATATCGTTGGTGCTGCCATGTTTGCCATTGTCACATTTATGTTCCTCCTCCATTAGGTGATACCACACCAACACATACAACAGTTTTTCAAACATTCCCTTTCAAAAAGCACGAAACCATTTTAAGTTTCTAGAAAAACGTTTTAGTTTGTGTATTATTTCATATAGTTTGTAGCTTTAGTGGTATTTTTTCCATTTGTTGTACAGATTCCACTTTTCATTTTGTTTATTCACTTAATGGCGCTCAGAGCATGAACCCAATGTTGTTATAACGCGCTACAGAAATGTAGTTTTAATTTAATGAAAATATTATTGTTGTTGCTGTTGCTGTTGTTGTGGTTTTTAGAATATGCAGCTTATCTTGGGGGAAGGCTACTTTGTATCGATGCTCTTTTCTAGACATTGGAGGAATGTAGTTGTCAGTGGGTCGATTACCATGTGGGTAGCGACAGCAGTTGAGAAGAAGGCAGAGAAGTAGAGAAACAGGAAGAGTCTACACTTAATGCACGTAAACGTTTGAAACAGTTGTTTGCCAGGTGATGCAACAACAAAACCAAAAATAACAATGTGCTCGTTGAGTCGGTCAGTCGTCTGACTTAAGACTGATGAGAAAATGTTGACATGAAACCTGCCTTAGTGAACTTGTCATTGCGCCAGATTCGGCGTACTTCCTCAGCTCTGTCTACTGTGTGTACTCCCCACCCACAATTTTACCCCCCTCCAACCACAAACACACACCCATGCATGCAAACACGGAAACGTAGATAAATGCCTTATCTTAACAGACAGATATGGAGCACTCATATTCTTAGCTACCTCACTGCTCATATACAATTGTAGTAATCCCTCGATTTTGCGATCCTTGATGTAACGATTTGTCAGCATCACGTGCGTTTTATTACAACAAACTGTAATGTACCGCCACTCCCATCACATACAGCAAAGTGTTGTCATCATGCCGGCACTTGGAGACAGCGACGTGTTGGGACACGTGCCACGTGCGGAACACGTGATATTGAAAAAACACAGGACAGGCCAACTTGGATGAGTTCCTCCCCACGGGGACATCAAGTCTTGTCTACACACGGTCACAACCTTGCTGCTCACCTGTTGGACTTTGACATCGTGACATGTTTACACAGGATTGTGACATGCGGGGTCTGTCATACTGTCTCCGTGTCTGGGTGTCATCTGAAGTAAATAAAGTGTTTCCTCCATGTAACGTTTGTTTTTGGCGGTCACTCGAGAAACGTACAATCGAGGAGTGTGGTTCTCAAAGTAAAATTTATGGACACCACCACGGCCTAACATTACTCTGTACCGTAAATTTCAAATTTAATTTCCTGCATTCATTTCATTACAATTCAAAACTCAACGTACTTTTGCAACAGTAGTTTACTAATAAGTTTACATAAAATTACAGACCGCAAAATTCTTTACTAGTTAAAACTTGAATGCGATGAATGCAGTTGTTTTTGATGAGATAATGAGGTGTGATAATACCTTCATCAATGTTTAGGAGTTTCAATCTTATGTCAGATTCCACGTTCAACCGGCTTCTCTTATTTCAGCCTTTTTTTCAGTGTCACAAGTGCTGAAAATCCAGTCTCGTAACAGTAGGAAGTTGCTAATGGCAGTAGATGCTTTACAGCGATGTAAGCAAGTCTACCAGACTCAGATCGTACATGAACCTAACGTCTGTCAAGCATTTCCAGCAAACAACACTGTCGCGTGACCGCGACGAATCCAGTCGAACTTCAACTGAGCGCAGACCATACACAGAAATGATAAAGACAAAATTGACGTAACAAACAAAACTAATTTATTAGCTACAAAAATAATACTGATAGGAATCGAAAATCAAACATTCCACACTCTCACATGAACAAATATAGATCAGCGCGAATAATCCAACAAACAAAAAACAGATAAATTAAAATAAGACAAATCAGCTGCCCTGTGCACAGGCTAATCTCAGTCACCGTATATACAATACATCACCCGCATGCACTGCAGATGACAGTTTAGAAGTCCGTTGAAGATGTCCACAGACGGCAGCCCGCCCTCTGGCCTTGCTTGCCGCTCTAACGACGTACCCCCACCCCTCTGTCTTCTCGTCCAGATGCGATGATGTGGGCCGGCCACTGGCCACGAAAGCTCCTGCTCGAAGATTCCTGCTCTAGGTGTTCAGTCGAAAGCCTTTCCGCACACTGGTGCAGCAGAGTCGCGAGTTCACTCGCCGACGAGATGATGATGATGGTGCAGGGTGGACGCTCAACACGATGACGGGCAGCAATGCGAACAAAGGATGTGAAGACACGGTGACACGAAGGAAGAGTGAAAAACAACAACAGGTGGAAGAGTGAAGAAGAACGAAAAATAAGCCTGTAGATAAAACAATTCTTACAATCAACAGGCGTGTCCCGAAACTGCTCAATTTCTAAAACAATATTTTCACACCGACACATGTATCTGACCATCGGACTAATCCTAAGATTCGTCAAAAATCTAATGTTGATCTTACACAAATCCATACAACGGGAAACGAGTACGTGCTACAAGCGTCGCGACCCGGCAATCACGAACGTTAACCTAACAAAGTACAAGTCTTGCAATTAAACATCGGACTATGGCTTTGAACATAAACAGATTCTCTCACTTGCACTTCCACCGCCACCCAAAGGCCCTTACAGACTAGAATGGTGTGGAACCTGACAGAATGGATCTCTACTCACCCAAAACGGCTTGTGGCAGATCGGTCGATACAAAATGAAAAACTGTGACTGTCATGGCCACGGTCCAGCACCGTCTGTTACTTGATGACGACTACCCATGACGTCAAAAAAGGAAAAAGTAAAATGACGCATCAAGGAAGCTGTGCGCGCGCGCGCAAGAAGTAAGACAAAGATGGGACAAAAGCGTGAAGACAACACCTAACGATGGGCGAGCTCAGTATGGGAGGCATACAAGGATGACAGCACGATCGCTGACACGCGACAACGTACACGTGGTCAGTCGAGGGCGGCGAGCACAATGAGCGTCACTCACCTGATGGCGCGAGCTGCACGCTCTGTGGTCACAGCTGTTGTCTTCATCCTCGCCCTTCATCTCTTGCTCACCGCGCATGGCCAAACAGGTTAAAATTACGGATGATAATTGATGACGATGATGATGATAAAAATAATTTTTGATGATTTTTGATGATTGGTGATGATAATGACTATGATTATGAATATTGAATATTATTGATGATTAATAAAAATATGATTATTGATCATTATTGATGATGATTGATGATAATGATTGATGAGCACCCACAGTACTTCCAATTCTCAGTTAAAAAAAGTAAAGATGGGTACAATGCCAAATGGAAAAGCAGAATGAAAGATGACTTTATTAGTTTTCTAGATGCTAGCAACATTAACCAGCTAACAAATGAAGTTAATGAGTTGTTACAAAAAAGGAGGAAGTAGACTTAGGCAAGATTGATACACTAACCCAAGATGTATGTTATATTATGCTGAATGTAATAGGTATAAAAACATCAGTTTTCAAAAACAAAGTGATCCAAATAGCTACCGTGGCGTCACAATTCTTAGTTGCTTCGGTAATTTACTAGACTACATATGCAGGTATTTAGCAGGAGGCTGGACGAAAGAAAGAATGAGTGAATGAGACCAAGAATAAGTTTGTTTCCCCTTTTTTCTTTATATTGTTGTTACCGTTGGTTTTTTTAATTAGCTATTTGCCTTAATTTAATTAGTCTAATAATCTGTATTCCGGGAAAAGCCTATAATATCGACACTCACGCTCTGACATATTCACATCAAGTCAAAACAAAGGACGAGTAGACTTTCTGTCGTTGTGGTCCCAATTGGAAGTTTCGAGGTGGAAAGCAAATTCATCTACGATCTCTAGAATGTCATGATGATGAAATCTGAACTTTTGATACACTTCTATGTCGTCGTGTATATATATAGAGCAAAATATTTATTTGAAGATTCGCCGTGAAATATCGTCTACAAACCTAAACTCATATTAGCACATATTACGATAACTTCACTTCATGTTTCGTCAAAGATTTAACATATACACTCTTTACTCACGTATCAGGAGCATTTAATTAAGTTTGGTACAAATTATTCTATGCAGAATTGAAACTCAACATCTGCATGTGTAAGACTTAGATATTCTTTCTTCAGACCTTTCTGAAAGAAAAGGAGAAAAAGAAAAAAGGCACAAGTCCGAACCCCTTCACAGCCTCGGGCCCAGGTACACCAGACCCACCTGTCCCCTCCTCCCATCCCTCGTCATGTCAGGTGTGTAGACTATAAAAGGCGAGCGGTTCGTTACTCGTGTAGCGCAAGACTGTCAACAAGTGTTTAATGGAGGGGCGACGAGATTCTAAAGTTGCTGTCATTGAGTCCATCCACTCAGTTGAGATGTAAGATAGACAGAGACCTGTCGTGTAGCTGACTGCCATGAGATAATGAATGAGATGAAGGTGATGAGATCAGAGCCTGCCAAAAAAATGCTTACTCTGTCCTTTACCTTTCACCCAGGGGTAACCGAACGTAAACACATCGTACTTGTGAAATCACATCCATCATGCTGGGTCTACTCATCGTGGTAACGATGTCAACCACGTGATCTGAAAAGATGTACTTACTTTGGGTCTATGAAATCTTACCCGGGGTGTGAGTGTGCTGCTTCACCGGGTATGGCTTGAAGCCGCTACTTGTTCAAATGGTAGTTTCTGTTTTTACTTTCAGGTGTAGCTGGGAGTTACATGTTGTCACCTGTATGGGCGTTGATTGCAGAATGTGTCGGTGAAGCTACTTTTCTTCGAGTTAATGTTGCATATAAAAGGCACTAATAAATAAAATGCACTGACGGTGGGTACAATTTAGTTATGGATCGTTTGTAAATACTTTTCGCATATACTTGGTTTGTTTTATTTTATACGTTGCATGTTATGGGTATGTTGTAACGGGGTATCCTAATATTCCCATGCAATACATAATGTACAGAAAGACCAGCATTACTAGAGGCACGTCACATTCCTAGTAACGTAACCTCATGTAACTCGTCTTCAACTTGATTAAACATTATGCTGCAGTCCACGTTCCTAATAAGTTGACTAAAGATTGTGAAACAAGATATTCCACAGCACTAGCAAGGCGACCTTCAGTAACACGCTCCATGCTTGGCTAAACATCATACAAGTCTGTCCTTAGCTATGTGGGGTCAAGGGAGGTCATGTCACTCGATAAAACATGGGGAGGTACTCATGGTTTCTGTTTGAAAACCTCGCCACAACAAGTGTTGTACAACATTTTGTGTTGAAATGTGCTGTGAGATTATCAACAGTACATGGAGGTATACATAGAAATTTATTATTTTTATTAATCTGAAGTTTCTGAACCTACTTGTGCACAGTGTAACATAAATTACAAATAATGTAACATCACATGTGTACAGTGTACATAAGGTAGCATTACTCAGGTACATTCAAGTACATTTACTCCTGTACATTTGAGATTTCTGCCATTATTTGTGACCATGGCAGACATCGTGATTCACATTCTGACCCATTAGTTGAAACACATCAATCTATAAGCTAACACGTGACTGTCTTGTGTACAAAGTGACAGTGTACACTAACATACTGTGACATAACCATGTATATACTGTGTCTGCTCCACTGTCAAAGCTCACCAGGTGTCTGTTTTTTTTTACGAGAAAACGCAGTGCTTGACTGATGGTATCACAATCCGGGTAAGTAACCTGAAACTAAAAAACCATCGCGAAGACAATGATCACGTGACGACCATGAGTGTCCTGCGCATGTCACAATTACCAGAGACAAAGGAGGTTTTGAGAAAGAGAGACTCATGCAGGAAAGACACCTGAGTGAGTTTCTCCCCGATACTCACTTTTCTGACCGGCTGAAAACGTCTCGTGAGGAGGTTAATGTCTGCTGGTTGAGTTTACTTTTTATTTGTCTGCTCGGTTGCTTGGAACTATCATCCTTCAAAGTTGTACAGTTACAGGTCTTTCATCAGATTTGTGAACTGCACTTTAGGACTATATAGGTGAAGTGAGCTGTGGTAGTCTGTAAAACATCTGTGGACTAGGTTGTGCTAAAAATATAGTTGTCGACTATAGTACACTGTGCCCATGGGAAAAAAGTGTGAACAAATAAAAATTCAATAGTGGATACACGTCTTTATTGCCACAACTACAGAATGATGATAGTTTGTAAAGGTTTGTAAAGGTATGGCTGAATGATTTTTTTTAATACTGCGATATAGCTGCCTATATTTAGAGTTTTCTCTCTTTACCTTAAAAACTTTTCTTGCTTATCACGTCACAGTCACGCTTGCTTAGGTCTGTAGGTGTGTGTGTGTGGGAGAAAAGTGCCAAGTGGATAAGTTTACTACTGCTATCGTGTGAGAGGAAGGAGTGTTACACGTAGTACACAGCCACCTAGGTTATACGTGTTAGTTTGTCACCAAAACTCGATCTTTATTGGTCAGTTGACACTGTCGCTTTTCCAATGACTTGTGAATGATTTGGCTGGTTGTGTGTTATCCTGAGACAGACTACAACAATACATTGTGGAACACACTGACTGTCATTAAAAGTGAATAATTATCGACACCCAGAGAGCTGTGTGCAGTTTGCAAGTATTTGTCAATCGTATGAATTATTGTTGTTGTAAGGACGAGTTCTTTTCATATGTCATGAATTATATTTTGTTGTTCTGAAAATAAACTGAAATTGATTGTGAGTGTGCTCCCCTTTTGAGTGGAAATGTGTAAAGTGTTATTCATTACGTGACAGGACACCGTTACAAGTGGTGAGTCTACCTTACACCGGGTGAACTTAGCCGTGACCTCATAATTATACAAATGACGTCATTATATTGTCTCACAACATGAGGTCCGTGTCTCTGTTTACACAACAACTAGTGTCGACATCAATATCACACAGTCTACACACTAAGTCTTATTTATTCAGGTCGTGCTACCATCTATTGCTTACTGTTTACACACTGGGTCTTGTTTACATAACAACTAGTGTCAACAATCAACTGAAAATGACATTACTGTGCACGTCAGCGCTAGAGCATTAATATGACGATGTGACGTTTATGTGTGTGTAGGGGTCTGACGAGGTGACGTACACGCGGTCAGTGGAGGGCGGCGAGCACAATGAGCGTCACTCACCTGATGGCGCGAGCTGCACGCTCTGTGGTCACAGTTGTTGTCTTCATCCTCGCCCTTCATCTCATGCTCACCGCGCATGGCCAAAAGGGTTTGTAATTGTGTGGTAGAAAATTACGGATGATAATTGATGACGATGATGATAATGATGATAAAAATGGATTTTTGATAGTTTTTAATGATCATGATTATGAATATTAAATATTTACGATGATTAATGATAATGATTCATTATGATTATTGATCATTGTTATTTATGATCGATGATGATTGATTAATGACAACGATTGATGAGCACCTTATTGTCTTGGTCGTATATAAACTTACTACCGTGAAAGTACGGCGACAGGAATGCAAAATGTCAAAATGACAATCCTACCCTCAAGGTAAATTCTAGATGGAAAAACTTGGTGGCAAGTGTTGTTTGCCACTGTATATTTGTAGATAATGTGCTGTTGTAGCATAAATAATTCACCCAAGCAACTGTGCATTGCGATCCGTTAAGATTTTGTCAAATCCACTAAAAAGATAAACAATCCTGAAATCGTAAACGTGAACGGCTAAATAAATGCTTGAAACCGGAAGTTTGACTTCAACATATAAGTATCGATGAATTTTTGTTTTTTTTAATTTTATTTACAACGTCTCCAACTATACAAACTTACCATAAAACATGAATACGATATTGTAAAACCAAATTGGCAATGTCTATGGCGTATCGACTCATCCATAAAAAGCTACAAAACAACTCACTACATTGGACATCATCCTAAGGTGTTGGCGCACTGTGATTGGTTGGAGTGTTTAGTGTGAGGAAACAAACTTCTAGAACCTAGAGGTCTACTGTGTGAGACTTTGTGAGCCACGCTGGCCGTCCTTCCACAGTAGCAAGTTCGGATACGACCTGGACAATAAGGTGGTTGATGATAATATCAATAATGATTGATAATTTGACGATCGATTGAATCCTCCTCCTCCTCCTCCTCCTCCTCCTCCTCCTCATTATCATCATCATCATCATCATCATAGTCGTAGTAGTAGTAAATATCAGAGTCAGAAGTTTTAGCGAGGCTGGGTACACAACCTTGTACTCGTCACTCACTTTTTTAAGAAAAAAAAAACAATAATTTTTATTCTTTAAAAAATAAAGAAGAGTTTTCTTAACAATTGTTATTACAAAATTAATTACAAATGTCAATTGTCTCTTTTCTTTTAATGTTATAGGTAACACTGTAACGTGTGACGTTCCTTCAGTGGAACCATTGGCCAATACGTCAGTCACGTGTCACTTCCCTGAGAATGTCAATCAGACGAGGAGGATCATCACTATCTCTTTCTATAAAGGGGCGCAATATACAGGTGTAGTGATGATAAGTGTTTTTGCTGCTGCGATGCTTTTAGCACGTTTACAGAGTGTGCTGCAATGTAGGATATATTTTTCGTTCTTTTTTTATATAGTAAAAGGTGTAAATACCTTGGATAAGTTTGTTATAATTTGGAAGTGATGCACTTTTTATTTTTGTTTTTCATTCTGTGTTGTGTCCAAATATGTAACAGTTATGAATTTGCCCTCAGTTTCAAATGAAAACGATATTTTGGACTGCTGGTGGATGTCGGGAAGAATGGACTGTGACGTCCAACGAGGATACAAATTTAACAGAATAATATCTGACGAAATCACCTTGGAGATCCCACGAGTTTCTACAAAAGACATTGGAGGATATGCCTGCAAGCTTTCCAACATGAATCCAAAAGACATTAAACCCTGCGAACTGAAGATAAAGCTAGGTAAGATGTTAGCAGCTCGCCACGTGCTGATAACAAACAGCCAATTATTATTTAGTGTAGTGATAGGTGTACAACAATCTATGCATGCTTTGTTTTTAATAATAACAACACTCTCTCGCAAGTACATTTCAAGACAACACAGTGACGTGACTACTGCTGTACGTCATACCGTGACGTCACTAAGACAACACGTTGGCACTACATGCTGACATTGTTGTCTTGTGACAGGACACTGTCATAGTCCATGATAAGGGTGACACCAAGAGGGTACACGAAGACAGTGCACTTGATAAATTTTTATTTTGCTTTTCATTTTCATAATGTCAGTGGTTTAAGGGGAGATAACGTGTTTCAGAGGGGAAGACGATGTGTGACGTTCCTTCAGTTCCACTGAACTCACGAACGTCACTAACATGTTACTTCCCAGAGGATCTCAGCAAGAACACAGCAGACTTCAGTGTTTACCATCACTCGGGCCGTAGAGACTCGGGTACTGCACTGGTCCTTGAACTCTTGCTGTAGTGTTTATTGTTTCATGTCACTAATCTTGAGTTAATTACAAAATATATTTAATGATTTAACTGTGAATTTTCTTTCTTATGATTGTTGATTATATAAAATCAATAAAGCAGAAATACCTTTATTGTATTATTTTTTTGGTTCGCTTTTGTGAATGTGTTATTGAATAAGAAAAGATTGAGATTTTTAAAAATATTCTTTCAAACTGCCTCTAGTCATAGTGTGATGTGCTGCACATATTTTCTATAATTACAATTTGTATTCAAAGTTATTTTAAGAATGGTTCTTGATGCGTTGTATGCAAGAATTTGTATCTAGTCTTTTTTTAGTTTCTTTAATTTTATTTTACTAAACATTTTGTATGTTACATGTACAGCTAATGTAATGTCCTGCAAGAGGATCGGAGACCACCGGTCTTGTAATACGATTGGCGGCTACGAGTTCGATCAAACTGTGACAAACCACCTGACTGTCGGGATCCCTAAAGCACAGGAGGATCAAGAAGGATCCTACAGCTGTCACTATACAAGTAGTGCACCTGTTCGCTATGAAAACTGCTCTCTCACTTTGAAAACAGGTAAAGACTCGGTGAACACAGAGTTTGTTTCCTGTAGTTCACTAAAATTTGCCGAAATAGCGTTTTCTTATAATCGACTTATATATTCCTTGAAATGATAATTCACAAAATTGTACATAATTATGCTTAATTGTCAAGATATAAGAGTTCAAGCACCAGCCTTGCCACCTGCCACTAGCAGGGAGATAAATACCCGCTACACAGGAGAACTTAGTTGTGTGTCAGTAGTACTTGTAACAGTGAGTGGTTCAACTCACCAAATCTGTGTATGTCTTCGAAACAGAAAAATCACTCAGGTTTTCATGATCAAGAAGCAAGTTTTTGTCCGGGAAATCAAACGGCTGATGTTAGAATACAACAGTGACAGTTTAAACTTTTTATAGCAGTCAAAGATGAAGCCAAAGCCTCCACTAAAGCTAAAACAAAAATATATTAGAAACTGAATTCACTCAGTAAGTAAATCTGCTCTGGACCAAATTGATGGGCAACAATCACTGTCATTACAGTGTATCTTGTGTTATTATTGATTATATGTTACTAAATCGGCGACTTTCAGTTATTATATTCTTTGTTAAAACAATAAATATAAACACATCTCCATATGCATTTGTCTAAGACAAACTGCTCTAATGGTTGAAAAAAAGCAGGGATCTGTATATACACATCTATGAACAAAGTTAATTCACTGGCTTTGTTGTCATGGAAATGATCGTAAATATGGACTAAACTATCCGAAGATGAAGGTGAACACATACAGCAACAATACTTAGGGAGTTATTTTTCTGTTATCAAGGATGGAATCTTTCCTCTTCGAATTCAGCTTTCAAAAAATACATCTTTTCGTCACTTCCAGTTTTCTCGACAAATCATGGTGTGATTAACAAAAATATATTAATTATCACCTTTAGCTTTTCCCCTGATTTTTGTTGAGTACTTACGATAGAGTTTAAGTTACATGTGACAAACATGACATGCAACTTTTTGTTGTAATTGCAGTGACCTCCTTCTGTAACATTTCAAGTGTTGTAGAGACAGAACCTGCATCACTCACCTGTACATTCAACGTTGATGTCAATGCAACAAAAAATAATTTCTCACTGGTCCGTATCGGTGGCGCTGACAGTAAAGGTAAGTAGGTAGAACTCTGAAACAAAGATAATGGTTCAGCAGTAGGTAGACATTTCTTTGTGATCATCTGAACCACGTCTGCACGCCTACCTCTGTCTGTCTCTCCTACTACTTCGTCTTGATTAAGAATCCTTGTCTTCGCACTGAGCTCTGGAGGAGGTTGTAACAGAGGTCTGTTCAAGGCTGTTCAGGTTCTCTGCTGTAAGTGACTGCTCCAGCACAACTAATTTAATAGGTTCGTGAGATGTATATACTAATACAATGTGTGATGTCAGTGTGTCAACAGTTAATGATCTACTGTTTACGGAATGGTGACCCTTAGGCTGACAAGTACTCGTATCATCGTGGTTTGAACGAGAAAGGTTGTACGATTGACGTATTTGTCTACAGGTGTCGACATTGTCACCTGCACCTGGCTAAAGGACCAGCTGAAGTGCACCACAGCCCCGGGGTACGAGGTCAACAACCTTGTCACAGATCACCTCGTCATCAGAGTACCGCGAGCGTCACGTGACCACACCGGCACATACGCTTGTCACGTGAATGGCTCTAAAGTCAACGGCTTCCAGCCCTGTGAATTTATCCCAAAGCCAGGTAGATATACGGGTACATTGTTGTTTGTCTTGTTGTTTCAAAGAACTCGTCTTTACTGGATGGATCCGAACGCAATCAAATTGAAAATGTTGCGTCCAGTGTAATATTACATTTGTTGCAGTCAAAGTGACTCTGATACCAATTTATTAATTATTAATCCATATTATTAATTAATAATCCGTATTATTTGTATTCGCGCTGTCTGTGTGTTATGTGCATGTTATTATCTGTTCTAATTGCAGTGATCTCCTTCTGTAACATCTCAAGTATCAAAGAGACGAAACCTGCATCACTCACCTGTACATTCAACGTTGATGTCAATGCCACAAAAAGCAACTTGTCACTGGTCCGCCTCGGTGGCGATGAAAGTAAAGGTAATGTTTACAGCATGAGGCAAAACTTGTTGATGATGATGATGATGATGATGAGCATGATGATCATGACCATGATGGTGATAATAATAATAATAATGAAGTTCATGCTCATAGAGCTATATCACAGGCTCTATTGTACAGGTAGGCAGAAGAGTCAGTTGCGCACTGATGTAAGGGAATGATGTAAGAAAAAATATAATATCACAGCCTTTTAAGCAGTCCCATGAAGAATTACTATTAGTAATATTAATTGTAAACAATAGAAATAATGGTCATAAGTGTTGGAAATTACAGAAATTAACAAAAACGACAGCAACAAAAAGATAAAAAAAATCACAAAACGACAAAAAGTGTGGCGCTGTCTGCCCTGTAATAAGTTTCTTTGTCTATCAACCAATCCAAGCTGTCTGTTCCTCATTTTTGCGACTGCACGACAATGGACTGTCAGCTGTAAATTATGTTTTCATGGTAAAAATGTTATATAGATAAAAGATAAAAGATGCTTCAATGTAGATGTTATTGTGCTTTCATATCGAAATAGCTGCACAACTTTGTAAGACGATGAATATTGTAACGAACGAAGTATCAGAGAAACTTTTAGAAGATATTTTTTCAACACCAGTGATGCACTTGATACCACTTTATGCATAATTCTGACAATCCAGCTTGTCTCAGGTTTATTAATACAGTTATCAAACTAACGTGTAGTAAAAGGATGTTGAATTAACTGTAGCAAATATGTTTTGTAGAATGTTGTGGGAAATGTTTAGTAAAATCAAGTAAATGGTGCAAAATTCTGCAAATGTATGCGGTACAATCGAAAATCTATTTGACAGGAAATAATGTAATTATTTAGAACAGGGATGCACAACCTACGGCCCGCGGGCCATATCCGGCCCGCGAAGCTTCTGCCCACAGTACAGGAAATCGGCATGTTAGTAATAATAATGGAAAAAAAAAACACCCAAAAAAAAACGAAAAAAAGGGAAGAAGAAGTATTTATCCCTACGTAGGGGCGTCTCTCAATCTTTCGATGGATTTCATTCTTGATTTTCGTCTTTGGAGGAAACCAGTGTTTGAGAACGAGGGACGCCGCATTCCACAGGGGATTAGTGGTCTTTTGATTGGTTAATACTTGAATCAGTCGTTAAACAGATTGAAAATACAGAATCCGGGCTTTCCAGCAAGGTATAAAACAGTGGGGTTCTTACAGGGAAACAATACCAAAACAGCGTTTGAATTTCGTCATTTTCCTGTGGAAATCAGGACGGATCACCTGGGGGTACCTCGATTAAAATGTATTTTAAGACAATTTCTAACTATTTGTTTAACATAGCAGTGTATTTTCCTGTTAGTTCAATAACCAAGGAATCCATTTTTAAAGAAAAGTCAAACTGCACAAAATTGACCCTCAACACCTTTCGGGGTCTCTAGTATGTCACCTGCACTCTACAGTGCCTTTCAGACGAGGAATCTTCTTGAAATTATTTTCAACTCAGCGCTGGTCAGGAACCCCAGGCGGATAAGGCGAGTAGACGAAGAACAATTAACCAAAAGTGAAATAAAAACACAAAGAAAACCTGGAGAGAAAAACAAAACCAATCTTTAGATAAGTAGCAAAGTCAGGACTACACCACAAGTCGTTCAAGACTTGTTTGCAATAGAAAAACCCGTCCGCTCCTCTCCCGTCAAGAAAAAAAAACCCAGTCACACACACACATCCAAAACAATACTACACTCTTTCCTTTGTTCTTCCAACAAAACAACCTATCAACACCAAACTTAATTAAACACAGATCAGCCGGCCATCCCCTTATGGCGCGGCCCGCCTCAGACTGTTGACACTTCCAACCTCCCCCTTTCCAATTTCCTATCCCCTTCCTAGCTAAAAAAAACATTTATAGAAAATAACACAGCAGGTTTGTGACATAGTACTAAAATGTCCTTTAGTCGTGGCGGGTGACAGTTGTGCGCCGGTGAAATGGGAGAGCCGAAGAAAAGAAGAGTTGACTCTGAGTGCAGAAACTTCCAAGAAAAGTGGACAGATCTGTACTTCAGTATACAACATGATAGCAAGCCAACGTGTTTGATTTGCAAAGAAAGTGGCTATTTTTAAGGAACACAACATTAAACGGCACTATGAAACAAAGCACAAGAACAAGTAGGATGGCATCCTTGGTTCGAGCCGCACAGAAAAGATTGCTAAGTTACGTCAAGAAATTGGAGGCTTGACGATAATATTTAGCAAGAAAAGACAAAAAAATGAGGCGGCGGTAATTGCAAGCTACCGAGTTGCTCACATTTTGAGCAGAGAAGTGAAGCCATTTTCCGACGGTGAATGCGTAAACAAGTGCTTGCTAGCAGTGGTGGAGGAACTGTGTCCTGAAAACAAGAATGCTGTTGAAGCCGTCAGCCTTTCTCGCACGACAATTGCACGGCGAGTGGAAGATATGGGGAAACATCTCCAGTCAAAACTAAGGGACAAAGCAGCACGTTTCGAAATGTTTTCGATTGCTGCTGACGAGTCAACCGACTCATCCAACACCGTTCAACTCTTGGTATTTATTCGCGGTACAAACAGCGATTTTGAACTTACAGAAGAGTTAGCGGCCATGAGGGGCATGCACGGGAACACCACTGGCGAAGACCTGTTCAAAGAAGTTTCAGCCGTAATAGAGGGTCTTGCTCTTCCTTGGGAAAAATTAGTGGGAGTGACTACCGATGGTGCCAGAAGTATGGTTGGATGCCACAGCGGACTGGCATCAAGGGTTATTAGAAAAGTCGTCGAGTCTAATGGAACCGAGCCTCTGCGGCTTCATTGCATTATTCACCAACAAAATCTCTGTGGCAAGGTGTTGAATGTGGACCATGTGATGAAGATTGTGGTCAGCACTGTAAACTTCATCAGATCACAGGCGTTGAACCACAGAACTTTCAAGGAATTTTTGACAGAAATAGAATGCGAATATGAAGACTGTCTCTTTCACAGTGAAGTCCGCTGGTTAAGAAGAGGAAAGGTACTGAAACGGTTTTTTGATTTGAGACATGAGATTGAAATGTTTATGACGGAGAAATCAAAGCAAGTGCCTCAGCTGAACGACCTCTCGTGGTTGTGGGATTTGGCGATTTTATGCGACATCACGTCACATCTGAATGAACTCAACACCAAACTACAAGGGAAAGACAAGTTGATTTCGCATGTGTATGCGGACATAACAGCATTCCAAGCGAAATTACAACTCTTCATTCAGCAGGCGGGAAGGATGGAGCTTGTCCACTTCCCAACGTGTACATCTCTACGTCAGGATCAACACCAACATAGGTCTTTCCCCAAAGAAAGAATGATAGAACTTTTGGGGCTCTTGAAGGATAATTTCAGTGAAAGATTTAAGGATTTTCATGATTTGAAGGATGAAATACGTCTCTTCGAAAATCCATTTGCGGCAGATGTGTCAAGTGCCTCGACACACCTGCAACTGGAACTGATTGACTTGCAAAGCCAGACATCCCTACTTGACAAATTTCGAGCGATGTAGACAATTGCTTTCTACGCAGTGTTGCCTGCAGAAACTTTTCCAAATCTCCGAAAACAAGTGTTAAGGATGATCACGATGTTTACAAGTACTTATGTGTGTGAACAAACGTTTTCAGTGATGAAACGGGCGAAACCCGTCTTACGTAATCGCCTCGCGGACGAACATTTCGATTCAGTGCTCAGACTTGGTGTTTCTTTGATGCAGCCAGACATTCAGAAGCTGGTCTCGGAAAAGCAGCTTCAAATTTCCCACTAAGTACAACTTTTGTCTAATAAAAATGGTATGTTCTATTTTTCTTTTTTTTTTGTTGTAATTTTTGCGGTGAAGCGGCCCGCGACACGCGTGTCGGAAGGGAATATGGCCCGCAGGCCGAAAAAGGTTGTGCATCACTGATTTAGAAGATAAAACTTTCTTGGTTTATTTCTGTAAAGCTCCGTTGAGAATCATCAAACAATTTTGCAGTAGAAAGTGTGTCACACAAATGTCTAACTAACAATGTCAAGTGCTGCTCCATTAATGACAATCAGCTATAATGACTAGTAGACTAGTTGGACTGAAGCACTGCAGGCTGCATGACTAACACAAGTGTGTCTACAGGTGTCGACATTGTCACCTGCACCTGGCTACAGGACCAGCTGAAGTGCACCACAGCCCCGGGCTACGAGGTCAACAACCTTGTCACAGATCGCCTCGTCATCAGAGTACCGCGAGCGTCACGTGATCACACCGGCACATACGCTTGTCACGTGACAGGCTCTAGCATGGACGGCTTTAAGTCCTGTGACTTTATCCTGATACCAGGTAGATACACCTACATTGTGGCCACCTCACATTTGTTGTTTCCTATTAAAGCGCCTCTACTGGCTGAACACGAATGTTATAAAAGTAAACAAGTAGCTTGTAAGTAAACAGGTTGATGATCACAGTCTATCATTCTATTGTCTTAGAGCTGGATACACAGAGTTTATAACACTGAAGACGAATTGTGTTCTGTACTTTCAGATGTACCTGCCGTAGTTCTGACTGTAGCCATCGCTGTACTCGTGTTCATCCCTGTGTCGTTAGTCATCGTCTTCCTGGTTTTCAAATGTAAACAAAGGTGAGATGACTCATAATCACTTTAAATACATTTACAGTTTGTAGTGTGCCTGAATCATTAGCTAATTCATTACTTGAAAAGATAACTCACTCTAGACCCACTAGGCAATTTAATGTTTGTTGCGCCCCCTGTCCACAGAATGACGGCAGGTGGAGTGATCTCAGTGTCGTGACCCACTCGTGACTGTCCCCTGCAGGTCACAAATACCGATACAAGGGCACGGTGGCAGTTTCTCTCAATATTCTTCTTTTTCAAAGCAAAGGTGCTTCCACCTAAGGCGATGTGGCACTGTAAGGGGAGGGGCATAGGATATGGGGGAATATGGGGAATATGGGGGAGTGGAGGATGGAGGGGTGAAAAAGGGGAAGGGATTAAGGTAGGTACTGGAAGAAAAGTCACTAGTCTGTGTTGTTTACTGCTGCTTGTGCCCTCTTTTCCTTCTGTTGTCTCGTGTTGTTGTGTCTCGGAAACTGCCAAGACTGCAGTGGTGGTGAACTGTAATGGTGTACAGATCCTCCGTGTTCTGTAGTCCTATATTTAGACTTCTAATTAGTTTTATGTATTTTTTATACGGTTTATTATCTAAACAAAACTTTCATTTCTAATAATTTATCTTTTAAATAATGTTTTTTGTGTTTATAAATTTGACATTAACAGGTTTTCTTTTTAGAGCTTTAAGTCTTTGCTTTACCCTGCTTGGTTATTTCTGTGGTTATGTATGATTGACAAGACTACATATCTGTTATTGTTTTATTTACTTTTAAAATATTTAAACGTATATTATGATAAGCAAGCAGTCTTATTAATTCCTTCAGTACTCATTACCTGTTTATAATAGTCTAGAGTTTAAGTGATTAGCCTCTATTGTTACCGTTTGTACCAACATAGTATACCATTACTATTTGGGTGGTGTGAGACATTAATTTGTTAAGCCAGTATATATTTGGTACTTGTTTTTCTGTCTTGTTTTTTTTCCCATTACACTCCAGATCCACAATGTAAGATGTTGTCCCCACGTGTCCGTATTGGAGATTTTTCTAACACTAGCTAAGTACTCATTCTAGTTAATTTGGTTTGTATGATAATGTGTGGATAAGCTATTGTCATGTTTGATTTTGCTCCCTTTGTGTTTTGTAAATGTGGAGCATGTTGTGGGTTGTGGTGTGAAGCGACCCGCTCTGTGTTTGTGAGACTGTGAGTGAATCTGTTTAGCTGGGTGTGACTGAAGTTGTTGGTTTGATCCTCCATGGACTAGAAGTGGAGCTCTCTACATCGAGGCTGTGTGTCACTAAAACCAATGCTACCCTTACAGTGGCCACACGTTGATGTTTTCATGACCCCCAAGCCATGCTTTTTGCTTATCCTTGTATCCTAATACAGAGAGTAGTCTCTTACCCTATATACAATGGCATATGTTATATTTCTGTAAACGCTCTGTGTGTATATGTGTGTCTGTAGTTTCAGTTTAAAGGGAGATGTGAAATAAGGAAGTTTAAAAAAATAATAAATAGCACAAAATTTAATATTTAGAAATTTTTTGAAATGCATTACTGTCAAATCTTATTTCTCAATTACATTATAAAATATGGGTGAGAGTTTTCTGAGCACGGATTTCCGTATCAGGCATTCTACATAAATATTTCTACATAATAAATTGATGGAGTTCTTAGAAGGATTACACAAAGGCTAAGATGTTAACACTGACAGTCGTCAAACAAGAATTTATACTGTATATGTAACTGTAGATCTTACTGAAAATGTGATTGTGACAAATATTTGAAGAAATAATTTTATTACAGGAAGAAAAGCTCTGAAGAAACCTCACTGATATCACCGGAAGTCTTATCAAAGGAAGAAGTAAGAAGCGATTTGGCTTTATACATGCTTATCAAAAACGACATTAAAGTTTGATTTATGACCCGCAATCACGAATTGCCCTTTGTTTTACTCGTAGTCTAGTTGAGTTTAGATAGTATCTCGGGTATGTTTTGTTGGTTTTTTTTTGTCTATGCATCTGACACGAGTAGACTGCTCTCTATGTAAAACAAAAGTAAAATAAAAAAGAATGCTTCAACAAAGCTAGCAACAGAGCCAGATACTAAAGACATGTTAACAGGACACTGTTGATCTTTCTAAGGAATTCAGATCCATCGTGCATATTATCAGCATATTTTGTTTCAAAATGTAAGCCATGCAGATTGATTGGTCATTTAGCCAATTACATGTAAGCCTCAAGTGATTCATTCTTGCATCTTTTGAGTTTAATTTTCTTTCTTTAAATTCTCACTTTCCTAAAAGTGTCCATGTATAGATAAATTCTCAAATACATGGGAAAAACTGGAAACGAAATCTGGGGCGTCTAAATCTTTACCATGAAGCTGTTGGTCTTTGTTGGTTCCTCTTTGTGTTTTCTGTATTTGTTTTTATTCATCGTCTGTGCTATTGCTTTTTTTGGTCATGGTTCATGTGTTGTTTGTTTTCCTGTCCCTCGTATGTTGTCCTTGTCTCTATATTTTTATTGTGTTTAGAGCTGAGAGTGGGCTTATTAGGTGTGTGAGTATGCACTTTAAAATGTTTACATTTATTAATGTTTATTATTGATCTCAAAGAATGTGGTCAAGTTAAAGATAAGAGGGAATGCTAATACGAATACCCTCTTTGATGCAGTCAAGTCCTGTTAAAATATGTATATATACAGAGAGGCATACAAGATGGGCTGCTATTTATATGATGTCTTTTCATTACAACAGATGGAAACCAGCGGAGAAAGCGAAGAAGAATTCTGGGAGAAGTGGGTTGAAGTGGCATTCCCTAATCTGGACTCTGACTTCTACTTCCTGCCTCCTGTACACGTCAGCCTTCAGCCATTTCGACAGACAGATGAGTCCAACCAGGCGGCGACTACTCCAGCTCAGGACAGTGATGTCCGACATGATGCAGCCATGCAAAGAGTACTTCTATGTCTGGAGAACATGTGTAAAAGTAACAGAGAAGTGCTGGTTGGAGTGAGTCAGTTCCCGTTTGACTACTACTTGCGTGAACCTCGTTATGCTGACGCGATAGGAAAACTCCCCCTACTCCCCAGACAACACTCTGATCAGCAACAGAAATGGAAACAAGGGGACATCGATGTACTTCTTATTCATCAACAGTTTGGCCTTGTCATCTGTATGATAAGCGATTTTGATGGCCACGATAAAAATAATATTCCTGAGGCCATGGAACAGCTGGACAGGGCGGAGGTCATGTTGTCACACCTGGTGTCTGACATCGATCCTGGTCTATTTGTCACTAAGACGATTGCATTTCCTAACTTGACGTTATACCACCTACAACGGATACTTGAGCAGGATTCTGAACTGACTAAGGTGAGGATCCTTACCATCACAAACTGAAATAAGAAATAAGGAAAAAAATGTACGTTTACTTTGATATAATGATAATGATGATTAGGTTATACACTAGACGTAATAAACATAGTTAGGTCAGTGGATCACTTACACTATAATCAAAATTTTAAGATATTTGTAATATATTCTGCAGCTTTTTACAGTATGTAACTATAACTTATTAGCTATGTTCAGACAGGTATTGTACAAGTTTTTGATTCACTTTCAAACTTTGTTGCTATTTATCTTGCTGACACCTTTGTAAGCACAAAAAGCTTTTAAGACTGAGTCAGTCTGGTGTAAAATAATGATTTACAGTGTGTCTGTACTAGTACAGCTGTCAGTTGTACGCTTTGCCAGCTTTGCTTGATTTTCTTCAGATTAAGTGATTCTGTTACAGCGCCTTGGTGACTGTCTAAGAAAATGGGGCACCTACTACATCGCTGAAGCGTGTCTGTGCCGTGATCAGTTGTCTGACTCCATGACACCTCGTGACATCAGTAGTGACGTGCGGAAAAATGTCAGGCAATGGTGGAAACATGTGACTGCGTTAAGAGCTCACATGACACCTGGGGTGTACAAGAAACTGGTAGCCAGGTAAATAATAAAAAATAAACTATGGTGAATCCTTTACAAGTGTATACGCTGTCATCCATGACACAGTTTAAAATCTTTCTCTGTTCTTGTCAGAGAAATGGTGAGCTACCAGCAGCAAAGTTTCATGTAGAGGATGAGGAAAGCCAGTTGTGAAGAGGAGCAGACTAGTAGTGTGGTAGTAAGATGTCGATTTGTCACAACTAGAGGGAGCAATAGTTCTGGGTTGACATGTCATTTTCAAGCCCACTGATTGCTTGTACACTGTGTGTTGTTTACACAGACGTCAGACCGCCCCACGTCTTCTAGTTTCATCTGACGAGAATTCCCTCCTTAACTTCACACGCATAGTCTCCGAGTCTTATAGCACCGAGTACTACACCTGTCACCTTATAACCAAGGAGGTTTACTATAGATATAGCCTCACTTCTAACAAGTCGTTTCCATGTCTGACAAGTGGGAAGGGAGGCTTTGACTCGGCAGATTTGGGTGGAAGGATTTTTGTGAGGGAATATTGATTATTGTATTGACACAGTCATACCCTACAAAGAAAATTTAATCTTTCCTAATAAAAAATTCCTGGGTAATGAAAGAACTCAAATTTGTATTAAATACTAAAAGGATATATTTTATACTGGTACTGTATGTGATAAAAGCCTAGCAAACAGAGAGGTGCAGGTCCAGATGGGATCTATGGACACACCCTTCATTACTGTGCCAAACAACTAAGTGCAGTTTTACAGCATCTATTCTAGCTGTCTTTCGGTACTGGTAACATTCCTGATATTTGGAAACTTAAGCTCATTGTGCTTGTCCATAAACTCACTAGGTCCAGTCAAACTAACGACTTCTTACCTCAATCATCATAAAATCACTTGAGAAAATTGTAAAGGAGCGAGGTGATGACTGCTGTTGGTCCCTTGTGCAGACATTTCGCCGCCGGACGTTTCGCCGCATTATGTCAGAGAGAGAGAGCTTACTTACTTCTCAAAGAATGAAAGTAACTACTAGATTACACAATAATTCTTTATTTCAAACAAATTTTACACACAGACTTCACAGACAGTTCACTTTGATTGTCACAGATTATGCGCAACAGCTTTGAGAAAAAACATTGATACAATGGCGAGAGAAATGTGTGAGCTAAGGGTTCACATGAGGAGGGATAGTGAGAGAGAGTTCACTGATACATTGATACAATGGCGAGAGAAATGTGTAAGCTAACGGTTCACATGAGAAGGGTTAGTGAGAGAGAGTTCACTGATACATTGATACAACGGCGAGAGAAATGTGTGAGCTAAGGGGCGTCACACACTTGACTTCGGCTAAAGGTCCCGCGTGAAATGCCGAAATGAAGTGCCCCGCGCTGAAACGTTCGACTCCGAAACGTCCGGCGGCGAAACATCCGTGTACCGTTGGTTGGTCCACCTTTTGACCCTCTGCAGTTTGCCTACAGAGGTGGACGAGGTGTGGATGATGCTGAGCTGTTGATACTAAATACTCTGTACAAACATCTGGAGGAACCCACAGCTCATGCCAGACTTCTCTTCTCCGATGTTTCTTCTGCTGTTTGGTGGCGAGTCTAGTTTCAGACTTTCATCTGTCTCACCAACTCTCTGGATGGTCAACAACGTCTGTGCCTCCTACGGAAACTCAGATGTTTCTCTGTAAACTCCGTTATCCTCACTAGGGTCTATCAGTCCTTTATTAAAAGTCTCATCACTGTTTCTTTCATCTCTTGGTTCCACAGCCTTTCCCTAGGGAACAGGAACAGTCTTGCATGCCTTGTTCCAAGATCACTGGAGCCAGGCAGAGGGATGTTGCAGCCCTATGTCATCAGCATGTTTGTTAGACATCACCCTGCAGCAAGTTGTTAAACCTGTGATCGTTGAAGATCTCTTTGCCTCGCTGAGCCGAAGGAATTTTTCACGCAAGTATCTGAAAGCTGGCGAAGTCCAGTCGATGGCTTTTACAAAGTTCCTCATAAAACATCGTTTGGTGTTAAAGGGTAGAAGCAGGATTTTGTGAGCCTTAACCACACCTGGATGCCGAATATTCTATTTTCCGATTGCTAAATTTTTTCTGCGTGTCACAAACCTGCTGTGCTATATTTTTTAAAATTTTTTTAAAGCCTGGAAGGGGACAGGAAAAAGTAACTGGAAGGGGGAGGTTGAAACACCTGTTACTGTGTCTGTCAGTGTCAACAGCCTGAGGCGGGCCGGTCTTTGTTTTAATCAAGTGGTGTTGATAGGTTGTTTTGTTCAAAGAAGAAAGGAAAGAGTGTTGCAGTATTTTGAATGTTTGTGGTGTGACTGATGTTTTTCCTTGGAGGGAGCGGGGAGAAGGAACATTCTCCTCGGTGTTATCAGTGCTACCGGAGCGGACGTTTTTCTTTTGTAACAAGTCTTAAATGGACTTATTGTGTAGTCCTGACTGGACTGTGCAAATCTTGACAGATTTGTATCTTTATGTAACATTCAACCTGTTGAGGTGAGTGTGTATCTTTGTTGATTTTCGGTAAGTCTGTGTTTAATGTTTGAAGAATCGGGAAGTTTTTGTATTGGATGAGTGTGATATATTTGTGTATATTTTATGGATATTGTTTAAAGTAGTTAAGTTTTGAACTTGCCATTTGTTTAACGAATGGTTATTTCTTTTCGCCAGGTTTTTGTGCTTTTTTCACTTTTGTTGATTGCGCTTCGTTTACTCGTCTTATCCGCCTGGGGTTCACCGACCAGAGTTGAATTAGAAATAACTTTAGGAAGATCATCGGTGTCAACGGAAACTTTCTGTTACTTTCACATTGATATATTTGTGTTACTTAGAAGAGAAAACTTTTTGTATCATTTTCAACTTCAGACTTTGTGGAGAATTGAATAGTGGGACGGAACATTAGATGTTTTGTGACAGTGGAAGTGTTCGGACTGTGCGTTGGGAAATTAGGATTTGTTTTTTTTTTCTTTTACTTAAAATTATATTTATTTTAAAATTTAAATTGCTGTCGGTCTTTTTATTTATTAATCTTCCTCGTCTGAAAGGCACTGTAGAGTGCAGGTGACACTGCGAGTTCATTCCTTCCTCAAATGATGCAGTTTCCTTGCTGGGCTAAACTACTTACATAAGAAACACGTATTGTGTATATCCCTGCTGCAGTCCGTTAAAATGGTACTTATCTTTAAATAACCACAGATGTGCCAGCTGCACTTGTTATAATAGAATATAGTCTCTGCTTTAGGTTACCGTATGAGTCTTTCATGTGGACAGCATCGACACTGGAATAGATGGAAGACGATTTCCATTGTGCCAAAGCACGGCATTCCAAGAGTGTAAAAATAGTTTCCTGTCTTGTGGCTCGTGAGTGATTTCTCAGGTCCATTCATGAGGCCCTCAATATCGGAACAGAAACCAGGTTACCTTCATTTGTATAGAATGGCTCCAACTGCTGGTGACACTTTCGATCTGAAGTGATTGTGACATCTTCTTCTAAAAGATTACATTGTTGGAATCTTGAACCTAGCAATTATGTCTTGTTCTTGGATAAGTCTAAATTACGAACCAGGTGATTTCGTTCTTTCTGTGTTATTCTGTGTTGGGGGTTGATGATGCACCCCAGTGAACATCTGGATCATTGCATACTATATGACGAAAAACAATATGGATTATTACTAATTTATAATGCATGTTGTACTTTACATGTAGTAATTGGTTTCTTAATATGTAATATATGAAATAAATATTTATTTGTTTATACTAGATTCTGCGGTCCGGCGACAACAGTGAGTGTGCCATGCACATGTCCTCCACGTGTGAGTGTCAAGACCCTGGGTCAGGCCGTGTGGTGGACAGGAGAGTGCTATACTGCTGTAATCACACTCTTCCCGGAGCAAGTTCACCTGCTACACACGGCGCCTCCCACACTCTTTGTCACCGGACCGCCCGGTACAGGTAAAACTGTGGTGCTGCTGCTGATGGCCATACAGTGGCTGCGGTGTGGTCACCACGTCTACGTTGTCAGTACGTGTAGTGGGAGTCGTGCAGCGTGCAGCATGTTGTATCACCTGTTGCTGCAGACAGTAAAGACACAACAGTCAGCAGGTGTGTCAACAGGTCAGCCTCAACTCCTGCAGTATTATCTTTATAAAGACGAGGAGAAGGCCGTCAACGACTTGTCACAGGCGGCGGGCGGAGGGTCGTTGTACGTCATCGCTGATGAATTAGCGAGTGACAGGTGAGTTGTACAGCGTGTGATGTATTCATAAACACACAGGTAAATGGCGATCGCTTTTCTCTCATAATCGCCACCCCGATTTAGCAGGTGATAATTCTTCAATGGTTGAGTCACCTTATGGTGGTGTTGTAAGATGAAAGTAAATGTGTTACGTCAGCTGTTACATATATTGTGTAGCAACACGTGTCATTAATGTGACGGCATTTATAGTTGATTATGTCTCGTACAATAAATAAACACATTTTAGTGAAAGTACACAGTTTAACACTTATAGTTACATCCTCTGTTACTGTGCAAGGTTGGAGTCTTTCTGTAGCAAGCTGCTGACACAAGTTCCTCTTCTCCATCTGTGGGCGGCAAGTTGTTTCCATGAAAACGCACCCGCCGGCTGGCAAGTGGAATATTTAACCAGACCCCTCCGCTCTCCGCCGGCCGTCGTCAGGGAAGTCGAGCAGGACGAGATGATCACTACAGATCGTGATGTCCTGCCGTACAGCGGGCGAGGTGTGTCCGACCACACAGACGGCCCGCCAGTCAGACGACTGTATCATCACCGAGATCAGGGTCACACAGGTGACTGGCCAGGTGACTGTGTGATGTGCGGTCGGGAGGTGGCCAGCTTCTTAAATAGTCTCCGTGTTGGTGTTACAGGTAGGTTTGGGTATTGTGTAGTGTAACGTAGTTTACAGTTACATTCTGACTTTTGTAATAAATAACAAACAGGTGAAAGACAGTCTTATGATCAAGATATTGTCTGAGTGTCATGTGTCTGTCAGCTTACAACATTATGTTATAAGGTAATTTTTTATATTTTTTTAAATGTTATTTGTAAAGTTGACCCCCATCGAGACAAGTGATTCAAATTTGTCGCTACCCTGCCGGTCGTTGTACACAGCACCCTTTCAAGAAAAAAAAACAAAAACAAAAAAAACCAAAAACAAACGTCACCTTCTCTGCAGATTTCACACTCGCTCGTTATGCAGAGTTGATGTACTCACATTACATGTTGATATAACCGCAGTCACAGCAAGACTGCACAAGATGCTTCTCTAGCTAACCTCTGCTGGCCATCTTCACTTTGTTTTGTGTGGGTTTTTTTTTAGGCCCTTCGCCCCTCCTGGTAGCAAGGATTTGTTTTACGGGGTGGGGGTGCTGGCCCCACGCCCAACCCTCCTCCTTTTTCAGCCGGGCTTGGGACCGTCCTTGGCGGAGGGCAGCCAGCCCTGTAAACAGATGCCAAGTGCAGAGAAAGAACAGCGTGCCCGAGACGAGAAATGAACTCAGGACAGCCAACCTTCACTGTATTGGTGACAGGCGCTAACAGCGCTAACCGTTGCGCCACCGGCCCGCCTACACTTTGTTTTGTGTAGAGTAGTTCAAATCAAATCAAATCAAATCAAATCAAACTTTATTGTCTGTCCAGGAGAAACAGGACAGAAATTTGTCTTCGCTCACAAGGGCAGACATACATACTCATATAGACATTTAACACATAGGAGTAAACCACACAGTTAGGAGTAAAAGTTAGGAGTAAAAAAGTTTAGATTGCACCAGTCCATCAAAGAAGTTTATGTTTATCCTAACAACAAACCTTGGGTGACCATGGGCCTAAAAGCAGTGCGTAACATAAAGAAACATGTGTTCTTCACGGGTTCTGCCCACGACAGAAGATTGGTACATAGAGAGGTCCGTGATGCTATCCGTTGGGTGAAGGTGAAGCACAAGTCAAAAATCGAGTCTCAGTTTGCTACAGGTAACATCGGAGTAGCTTGGCAGGGACTCAACAACATGGCCAATATTGACGATTGGAGTCAGGGGTCGAAAGCCAAAATCTCGATCTCAGGCGTTGAGAGTACGGCCATGCCTAATGCTCTTAATTCTTTCTTTGCTCGTTTCGAGTCTCATGACTTCTCAGTGCAAATTAAAGATGTGCGTAGTTCTCTTCAACCTGTACAGAAGGTTGAGATTTGTCATTAACGTTGTGGAGCTGTTTCAGCGAGTGAATATTCGCAAGGCCTCCAGTCCGGATGGTATTTGTGGCAGAACAGTACGTTCCTGTGCACACCAACTCGGAGGCAGTTTTCAACATCTGTTTCAGCGCTCTATGGATTTGTAGAGGGCGGGTACTCCGGCGTTGTTGCTAGTTTTGGCGGGACTAGTGTTGGCGCACACCTGCTGACTGTTTCTGCCTTTGTTTGAGTGCTGGACGTTTGTTGTCGTCACATACGCTACCCCCCCCCCCAACATACGGTTTCATCTTCATCTTGCGAGCAGGATGAGTGTCAGAGAGGTGCACAATGGTTGCAGAGGACGACAGCACAGCAGAGGCTCTACGACCATACTAGTTATTCCGCTTTCAGTAGTTTGCCGGTGGACCAACGAGTGTCGACGAGATTGAAAGAGAGGTCGAGTTAGCTCTCGCCATAAACCCGATGTCTCAGAATGCCGCTCGTGGTTACATCTTGAGCTCGCTGGAGGGACCTGCCAGACGTCGAGTGTTGATGTTCCCGCATGACGCAATAGACACGCCGAGAAAGATCTTGGGTGTCCTAGTGGACGGCGAATGGAAAGATGTTGACATCATCGCCAGTTTCTACAATTGCCGACAGCGACATGATGAGGCGATGATACGCCGCGACGCTCCAGAATTTGCAGGCGAAAGCGAACGGCCAGTTGCTTATACAAAACATTGCCGTGTAGAAAGTCGCTCAGCAGCTTGACAGCAGCAGGATCAGTCAGCACTATTAGAGATGGTGTATATAGCGATTGCCTGCAAGGTGAGCCTTGGTTACACTGGTCATGGATGTTTTGGAAATGTGTAATACATCCATCCAACAAGTGCCTAAGTCTCACAGGGTCGCCATCGCAATGATCTATACACCAGTACACATGATCTCTGACCGCTGCTGTCTTGTCGCTGAGCTGAGGATGCCACGTCTTGCCGATGTTGACTTTACTACCTTGCGCCAGTTTTTTCATCCCAGCTTTGATACTCTTAGCGACGTGCCACCTCTCGTTGATGTTTCTAACACCTTTATTTGTCACTAACTTATTTATTGTCACGTTACGGTAGTCCACGTGTTCTTGAATTCTAACACCTGACTCATTCATACTTGCATACATCCTCTCGCATCCCACTGCCTCGTGCCGCTGGGTGCACACGTCGTGCTCTTTGGTGATGTGCTGGAGGTTTACAACCTTGTGGGTCGACAGTCCTAAAGTAACATCATCAGTGTGATACGAATTTTTCCGGCAAGCGTGCCGTGCATCTGTCATCACACTGATCCCGTCGGCCACAGGAGACTGTTCTGCTGCAAGTGCAGCTGCGACGGACTGGCGCTTCAAGACGTCAACGACTGCAGAAAACCGTGGCAGCCTTTTTCTCAAAAATGTATCGTTCACATGTCCCAAATTGGCAAAATTAGAAAATTTTTTATATTGAATGGGGATGATCCCCGACGTAATGTACGCAAAGTACATTCTTTCGTTAGCAAAATAACTGTCACCTAGTGGGGACGACGAGCTCCAGACGACAGTATGTCTGTTGGCACAGCCCAAAGTGGTGATCAGCACATGCCCATCCATTGTTGAATTATTCACTTCGAGCGAAGACGTGCACGATACTGAATGTGCATGAACATGATCAATAATATCCTTCACCTTGTCGTGCTCACCAACAAACAAACATTGAATTGCTGAAGATGCTTTTTCTTGCATGGGTACATTATTGATTCCACTATCTTGACTGCAGGGAAACTGAGGACTTTCACCGTTCAAGAAATGATCCAGTAGAAAAGACACAAAAGCAGACGGGGATTTACTGCCCGATTTTTTTCGTCCAAGTTGAAACTTATCATTAAATATATTTCTTGCTTCTTCATCTTTGAAACACAAGCGTATATCTTTTGTTATGGATTTATATTCGTAGGTTTTAACAGTGCCGTCCGTCAAAGTTTTCTTGCAACGTTTCTTCAGTGGCGTTGGGTTTTTCTCCATTGTAGACCGGTCACACTGTTTGGTAAATCTGGTGTCCAGTCACTTAATCCCCAGACACTTCATCCCCGACACTTCATCCCCGACACTTCATCCCCTAGACTTTTAATCCCCAGACACTTCATCCCCAGACACTTAATCCCCGACACTTCATCCCCAACACTCAAGAACAATTTTCATATCATATTGTTGAAGAACATTAAATTTACTAGGTTATATGAACTTTAACTAATGTTGTTGATGTTCAAATGACGTTGAAGTTAAAAGCATGATTTCAATTTGAATTTCAATTAAATTTTTCGCTGACTTCATAATTTTTATAGTTAAGGATTTAGTTTAGGGATTAAGTGTCTGGGGATGAAGTGTCTGGGGATTAAAAGTCTAGGGGATGAAGTGTCGGGGATGAAGTGTCTGGGGATTAAGTGACTGGGAACCGGTAAATCCAAAGTAATCCAAGATTCTGTAAAATATGTTAAAATAGTCTTTGAACTAAGTTATTTTTACCAATGGGCCGGAAGTTTCTTCACGTAGAAATCAGCGTCGACTCTTGTGACCAGAGCAACTTTTCCCCACTAAGTTGCCAGGAGTTGTTCGTAGTTCACAAGGAGAAGTCAGTCTTCTTTTACGCTCAAGTTCGTCTGAGTGGGCTTTGACCACGAGGAAGCAAAGTTTTGAGCTTCAAATTCACTTCGATGTTCCTCCCCAAGAGTTGATCGCAAAAAGCCTCGAGTTTGCCTTCAAACTCAAAATCGAAACATCTGGCACGTGGCATTCATGCATTCGATTGGTCAGACATACCATGTGTCCTACCATTACAACCAATCACACACTACGTCGAGTTCATCGGGAAGGGACAGGCGGCTTGTCATCAAAATCGAGCAATTCGGAATAGCATCTATACAAGGTACTGGAAAATGCTAGACTTCGTAGGACTCTGGAGTGACAGGAGATACCTGGATAGAAAAATCGCTCTGGCAGAAGGTGAATGGATGCTGTGCCACAGGCGTGAAGTGATGCCCACTTGCGTCGTGCAAAAAGTACGAACACTGTACCCAAACCCAGATGCAGTGCCGTATGTCGCTCACCAATGGGAATAAAAAAAAAAAACCTAAACAAGACGAATAAAACCTAAGTTTAAAAATTCCATTGCCTTTTTGTTTGTGTCATTTGGGTTGTTTGCCTTTGTCTCCTTTCCTGTCCTTTCTCTCACAAGGGAGAACACACAAACAAAACCACGGGTGCTAAACTGGTCCTAACCCTTTTGATTGTACAAGTCTTCTCCGCGTCCAGTTCTCGGTTTTGTGGACTCAGGAAGACGCAAGCACCGATGACCTCCACCCGGCACAATGGTCGGGTTAGATAAGAAGAGAAAAGATCGTGGGGGCACTATATTGCAGTCGTGAATTGTTGGCCATTTGTAAAAAGTTCGAACATTGCACTCAACCGAGGTGTACTTTAGGTCAGTCATCAGGAGGAATGAACTGAAAGTATTAAATATTATTATCCCCTCTTATGAGTAAAGAAAGATGTAAGGAAAGACAGTATGTTCAGATGGAAGCCGTTCGCCTCACTTTGTCTGGTAGGACAACCCTAACCCTGACAGTATGTTTCAGTTGCAACCCGTTTCACTTCAGCTTTCTCGCCGCCAACACCAAGTACTCGGCTGAGAAAGACGGTTTATCGCTTGCGATCTCCACTTTGCCTCGGGGCCAGGGTAGCAATTAGGGAAGACTGACCGCTGGTACTGACCCCGTGTACTCCTACCTTCCCTCGCACGGGCGAAACCATTTGAAAACACGCCCATTTCGACTTCGGCCTTTAAGGGGCTTACAAATGGCCATGTTTGAAGCGAAACGTCCAGACATCTGGCTGACCACGAGTCCTCATCTGTTGCCGACCTTCTAAGACCGCACGGCATGTAGAAAGAGAGGAGGGCAATGATGACAGGGAGGATGAAATAGATCGCATAACCGCACGAATCAGACAGTTGTAAATGGAGGCGGTCACCCAGCCTCACAACAAAGTAATGTCCCCCCACCCGCACCACACGACCGGCGGCACTTGTGTGCTATTGGTGACAACGAGAGGGGCACCTGAAGGCTGATTGTCAATACAACAAAAATATTTGCGACGACAGCAGGCGAGACAAGTAGACGGTCAGCGAGCCTACCCTCCCCCAAACAGCTGTAACAGGCGAGGTAGAAGGCGGCGCGGCGTCGAAGCGGCGGCGATTAACAACATCTCGGAGGACTGAAGCGCGACCGGTCAGGGAAAGTGACTGCCCCCGTCGTCTGTAACAGGATGACAGGGAAATAAAGTGTAGCTGGCCTGACTGGAAAGTGTCCCACAGCGGAGGTTGTCATTCATGGCAGTTGAGTGATGGCGTTGCTCGACACCGGCAGTGAAACGACGGTCACTGACGAGTGGACACGAGGGCACATACAGGACTTACAGCTAAAACATCTCCTCATCTCCTCGCGAGGGACCGGCGGAGCAGAGGTACCATACTCAGGAGTGGCGGTGGTGGACATGTTTTCGGCCAGTGTCCGAGGACGTTCCTATCCTGGTGGTCAAGGACCTTGTCGATGTGGGCACAAGTGAGCGCTGGAGGCGCGTGTCGCTTCTACTAGGGAAGAACGTCCTTGATCGGATAATGGACTCTACCGCAGATGTGGCGCAGGCAGTACAGGCAGCCGTGCATGAAGCTCATCTTGAGAGGACAGTGTCAGCAAAAGGACTGGCTAGGGCCACTGGCAACACGCACGATCCTGCATTTCCAATGGCCACAATTAAGTGACGAGCATATCACCAGATAGCGATGCACCCAGACGACAGACAAAAGCGCTTTAGTGACACCCATGTGACTATTTGAGTATACCAGGAAGCCAATGGGTCTGACGTCCACACCAGCCACTTTCCTGAGGTTAATGCAGACCACCATGTCGAACTGTTTAACTTCGGTCCTTCTTGTGTACCTAGACGATCTCTTGGTATACTCCAAGACGTTCGATGAACACTTAGCACACCACGATCGGCTCTTGGGGCGCATCACGGAGACAGGGTTAAAAACTGTGGCTGGATAATGCCAATTTCCTCCGGCGAGAGTGACCTTCCTGGGAAACACCATTTCCACTGAAGGTGTCAGTTGTGAAACGGGTTAGGTGGAAATAGTTCAGAAGTGGCCGGTGCTAAAGACCGTCACGGAGCTATGCAGTTGGTGACCATGTCCCAGTGTCTCGACGTCTGATGCGCCAGTTCACGTGGTTGTCGCGTGTCGGCGATTGTTCTGCTGTCCGTGTTGTTCTTCTCGTACTGTGTTGGCCCGTCGCTGGGTGTGTACGTACGGATGGGGAGAATTAAGGGACGGTCTACCTGGGTCCTTGTGTAACCCTATCCGTCTCGCGAGCCCAAGAGCCCTGACTCGCGGCGTCGTCGTCGCGCGTCAGCTGCTCGCAGGCTCTTCACAGGTATCTTCTTTTTTCGGGATGGGACAGCAAACCCCCCCTCACGTTGACTTTCTCCCCTTCTTTTCTTTGTCTGTTTCTTTGCTTTTCGCGCGCGTGGGGTCCTTGGCGCGGTTTTCTGTCTTTTCTGGAGAGTCTTCATCCAGCAACGGACGGCGCCGGACGTGGGGGACGGTGGAGGACCGTGGCCCTAGCGGCCGGCGCTGGTCTCTCATCATCACAAGCCGATTTGGGCTTTTTTTTGTATCCTCTACGTTTTTTCTACATATTCTTCATGTTGGATTTGCTCTTCGTCCATGTCGTCGTTTCTGCATATTGCCTTTCGTGCTAATGTCCGCCATTGTGTCGACCCTGCGCCTATCGCCTCGTCGGCGCGTGAGCGCGACCCTGCTGCGCGAGTGTGCGGCCTGGCCATCGAGGGAGTACCTAGGGTGGAGGTCGGCGAGCAGGGACTCACGTGACCAAGGTCTACCCGGACGGGAGAACCGAGGGGAGGACAGCTGGTCCAGAGGGAGAGAGGGGGGGGTCACCGCTGTAGCGGCATGCGGGCCAGAGAGGAGGGGCTGCCGCCAGCGAACACCTTGAGCGGACATTTCACTTGCCACCCAGCAGTGCGTGCGGGTGGTTTGTCTTCCCTTGTTTGTTTGGTTTTTTTTTCTTCTTTTCTTCGCCTACTGTAACATGCCTGTGCACAGGGCAATTCTTTTATTGTGAATTGTGTTGATGCTAGTTTTTCTTATTAGTGTTATTTTATGCTAGTGAATAAACCTGTCTGTTTTGTAAACTTTGTCTTTGTCATCGTTGTTGTTGTGGTCTGCGCTCAGCCTGTGGTTCGAATGGTATGTCAGCAAGCCGTCTCCGGCCGAGCGGAGGGGGTTGCGCGTTCGTACCGGCTGTGCGAGCGGATTTCGGGCGTGCATCCTCCGGCGGCTAGGGGGTGGTAACGCGACAGTGGTCACCTTGATATTCACAGGTCAGTGTTGAACTCCGTGACCTGAAGTGAACTCGCCGGCAAGCTTAGTGTTTGGCGGAAGACTGGACATCCACGAAGTGATTTGTAAGGCCGCCAAGCCAGTCGTTGCAAAATGTGTCAACGAGGCCAAGACATCATATCTTCAGGACCAAATAAATAATTGCACCTCCTCCAGACCACTTTATGACATCTGCAATCAAATGACTGAAACTATTAGAGCAATGCCGCTGCCCACTGCTCATCCTGCTTGACAGCTTCCACAAGTGTTTTGTAATTATTTTGCTAACAAGATTTCGGACATTCGGTCATCCTTGGATTCGATATCGGTGCCTGCCAGCATCTCCTGTCATATTCTCCCGAGATGCTCTTTGACCAAATTTCAACCAGTCTATGATGCTGATATAAATGCTATTATTCTAAAAGCCAAGCAAAAACTTATTAGTTAGACCCAATACCCACAAGTCTTCTTCTTGAGTGCTTAGATATTTTACTTCCTGTCATCACAAACATTGTGACTGTCAGCTTGTCATCAGGTGTTTTCTTATCTTTGTTGAAAATTGCCGGTGAAGCAGCTTCTCTAGAAGTCCACGCTTAATGTGAATATGTTGAACAATTATCGAACAGTTTCCAACTTGTTATTTCTGTCAGTGATCACAGAGAAAGTAGTGTTGACACAGCTGTGGGCCTACTAATAAGAGCACCAGCTCATCCCCCATGTCAGTCAGCATAGAGACCTTTTCACATAACTGAAACTACTTTAATTAAAGGGACCACCCACATATTATCTGCCCTTGACAGTGGTGATGCTTCTTCCTTAACTCTACTGGACCTGTCTGCTGCATTTGACACTATGAACCACTCTCTGCTCCTTCATAGACATCACACCCTGTAGGGGTTTTCTGGACCTGCACTAGCGGGGTTCAACTCCTGTCTCACTGACAGGACGCAGACTGTGTGTTGATGGTCAGACATCTCGCCCTGCTCCACTTCCGTGTGGCATCCATCAAGGCTCAGTACTCTCCAGTTCTGTTTATTGTGTATATGAAGCTACTTTCATCTTGCATCCCGTCTCACAAGGTTTCTTATCAATCATATGCTGATGATAGGCTGATGATATGGAGCTGTACTGCTCCACTCCACTGGCTGAGTCTCACTGTGCTACCAGCACCATAGAAGTCTGTATAAGTGAAGTCAAGGACTGGATGGTGTCTAACAAACTTAAACTCAATGATGATAAAAAGGAAACACTCCTACTTTTGAGAAGAAAAAATCATCTTCACTAGTTTGTCAACAAAGTCACATGAAGAATGGGAAACCCTCACCTTTGTGTTTTATGTCAGGAACCTGAGATTCATTGTCACTGCAGACATCACTCTTGCTAAACAAGCTACAGCTGTCTGTTAGTCTGTCTATTATGATAGACAAGTTACAGCTGTCTGTTAGTCTGTCTATTATGATAGACAAGTCACAGCTGTCTGTCAGTCTGTCTATTATGAACTACGCAAGATGAGCGCCATCCGTCACATTCTGTCTTCGCGCTACCGACACTCTGGTCTGTGTTTGTTTTATCAAAACTTGTTTTACTACAACTTCTTGCTTGCTGGCACCTGCCCTGATTATTATCCTTGACCTGCTGTTCCCTTACATCCCAGCTACACAACTCCACTCCTCGTCTGATGATCGTCTCCTTACTCTTCCTGTCACCACAACATCACATGGCCACAGGATGTTTAGTTCAGCGGTTCTCAACCTTTTACATGTGGCGACCCCCCTGACGAACACCGGTACGTCCGCGACCCCCCTTAGCCAGCTAGGTCGGTGGAATAGCGGGTGGGGGGGGGGGAGCTTTAGCTAACCTAGAACGCCGCGTCGAGGAAATCAATGCAATTCAACAACGGAAGAGCAAAGTTCGTATCTGCAAGAAGTATAACTGTTAATGAAATTTTACTAAAGCTAATAAATATTATTTTATTGGACACTCACTTTGATTAATGAGAAGGTTGAGCCTGCTTGCTGTTGCATAGAGAAGCGAACCTGTGTGCGATGTTCGTACCCACTGCTATTCGCAGCTCAGCCTCTGCGTCCACACGATTTCTGTATTGAGACTTCAGTGCTGACAATGCTGAAAATCCTTGCTCACACATATACGAAGTTGAAAATGGCAGCAGAACTTTCATTGCTTTCTCAGAAAGGAGAGGATAATCACCGTTGATGCTAATCCAGAATGTTGGCACTGGTGTTGTTTGGAAGACCATTTTCAGGGATTGGTCACTCGAAAGGTCGATGAGCTGCTCTTCTTCTTGCGTGGACAACCCGCTTGTGCTAGGATCAGCCAGAAATGGATTACCAATCCAATCGTATTTAGTCACATCAATTTCAGCGAAATAATTGCTGAACCTTTCTTGCAGTCCGTTTAGATGGGCAATAATTACATTCTTCACCTGATCAAGATTCAAGTTGTCAGCCTTGCCACTTACACAAGCACGGAAACATATCAAAAATATTTTCTTGGCGTATCTTTTGCGTCCACAACGAAATTTTTCGGACGAAAGCATTCATCTTGTCAGTTGTTTGTAATATGGTGGTGTCCTTCCCTTGCATAGAAGTATTCACAACGTTCAGCTTCTCAAAATATGTCAGATAAATATGCCATTAGCAGCAGCCATCGCGTCGTTCTTAAGCAGGTCAGCCTTGTTGAAAGAGTTTCTCCTTCAGAAACACCCACAATTCTTCCCGCAATTTCAAAGACTCTTGCGAGAGCTTTCCACGCGACAACCACCTTGATTCGCAGTAATAGAGCAAGGTGTCATAGTCGGCTCCCATGTCTTGACATATCAGAGAAAACATTCGAGATCTGGCAGAAACTGTTCTTCACAAAGTTCACCATTTTTATGACATCTGTTAGCACTGTGTTCAACTCAACACTCAAATCTTTGGAAGCTAGAACTTCACGGTGGATCATGCAGTGAGTCCAAACTACATCTGGAGCAAACCTTTTTAATAAGAGATTGCAACCCTTGTTTCTTTCCAGCCATTGCAGGGGCGCCATCTGTGCACAAGCCGACGCAGGAACTCCAGGAAATGCCTTCGTCCTTAAGGAAGTCATCGACAATCCCAAAAAAATCTTGGGCTGTTGCTCTGCGTTCAATTTTCTTGCAAATAAAAAAGTCTTCCAGAAGAGTATTTTCCCACACGTAACGAATGTAGCAATCAAATGTGAGTCACCTGCAGTGTCAGTAGCTTCATCTAACTGCAAAGCAAAATTTTGGCTTTTTATACGACTGATCAACTGATCAGACACGTCTTCAGATATCTCAGTTATCTTCGGCGAACTGTGTCAATTTGACAAAGGAATGGCTTGCAGTTGCGTAGCAGCATCTTCTCCTATCATGGTCCGTACAATGTCCATTGCTGCAGGCAGTATTAATGACTCTCCGATCGTATGTGCTTTTTTGTTTTGAGCAATGCGATAGGAAACTTGATACGAAGCCATCAAAGCTTTCTTAGGAATTGATGTATGTGAGACAAATGTTTTTTTGGCTCTTTTGTATTCTTGCAATTTTCTTTCAAAAAATTCGAGAGGTTTGCAAGCTAATTCCGCATGCTGAGTTTCCAAATGGCGCCGTAGTTTGTTTGGCTTCATACTTCTCTGGAGCTAATATTGCGAGGCAAACAACACACTGTGGCCGTTCTTTACCATCAACAATAATGTTTGTAAAACCAGTTTTTCAAGTATTCATTGTCATACCTTCTTACTTTCGTAGCAGGCCTTTCTGGTTTTCATCGGCTCCAGCACCCAAAACTTGCACATCGCTCGTTTCTTCACTTTTCTTTTCAAAAAACCACCGCAATCAGTTCCTTTTCGCAGCACAAATTTATCCATGGCTATCTTCTTCAGGACAAACACGTGTACTTGCATCCAAAATTTTGATTAAAACTGCTGTCTTTATCCAGTCGCAGCGCATTGTCTGGTCATGGCCTTCTGTCAGGGACCTATAGAGTACTAGGACTGAGCACGTGCGAATGAAAGGGTGTGAATGATGGACGTTTCCTGAATGCGTGCCTTTTAGATGTTTAAAAACAAAGAGAGAGGTGTGACTGGAGAGGGAGAGGGTAGTCAGCGATGAGAGATTGGGGGAGAGAGAGAGGGCAAAAGGTGAGAGGAGGGAGATTGGAGGCTTAATTGTTGAGAGGGGATTGTGTTTTGAGTTTTGGAAGTGAGAAGTCACTGCATTGCCGAGACAGTGTACTTGAATAGGAAGAAGAGATTTGGAGTTTGAGCCCCCGCACCACTCGGTTACACAATGTAAACTAATTTCACTAATACCAGTATAAGAAACTTTTTTTAAAAAATGACCACCTTCGCGACCCCCTTGTAGGCACGTCGCGACCCCCCAGGGGGTCGCGACCCACAGGTTGAGAACCGCTGGTTTAGTTATTGTGCAGCCAAACTATGGAACTTTTTCCCTTTACTTCCCTTGACATATCCGCCACCTATCCCAAAGGAATCCTGTACACGTGCACTGAAAACACACCTTTGCCTTAAGCATTACTCAAACAACCTTTCCCATAATGCTAGTCCTTTGTCACACCCTTCCTTTTGTAATATTATGTTGCTCTCAGCTTTTGATCTTGTTATTTGGTTCCTCTTTGTGTTTTCTGTATTTGATTTTATTCTTCGGTTAGTAAAGTTGTTTATTCTGTTGTTTTTGTTTTGTTTTGTTTTTTGTCGCTCGTATGCTGTCCATGTTTCCTTCTTGTTCTTAGGCACTAAGAGCTTGCTCCTTAGGAGTGTGAGTATGAGCTTTACAAATTTTGCATTATTATTATTGTTGTTTATTTTATATTATTAATTATTATTTATATCGATGTATTTGTCAGTGTGTAAGCTTTATCTGTGACACGTGACTTACAGTATAAACTGTTATTTTTAACAGAGAGTGGCACAGCAACATCTGGAACAGTAACCTCCATTAGGGGCGACACAACACCCCGTCTACAGTGGAGAGACGTGCTGGTGTTGTACTGGATTAATGTACGTGACGACTCGGGTATAGTGAAGGGACTGGATGAAGAGGGTATCCAACTGCGGGTTATGAAGCATGATGGCAATAATAAGGATGACATCGAGGACGTGGCCACGGCCCGCAGTGACGTGGTGTGGGTGACGTATGGACGTTGTGTTCGTGGTCTGGAGAGAAAAGTCGTCGTGTGTCTGCAGTCTTCTAAGTCGTACTTTCCTAGCTCTATCCTACTTGACCTTATGTCCTGCTGTACGTCACAACTTGTGATTGTCTCCCCTGATTATGATGATGATGATGATGATGATGATGATGATGATGATGAAGAATGAAGTTCGTCTGTGCTGGGTCGTGTTGGTTGGTAATGTAAAATTTTGTATTATATTTTGTTATAGAGTGTTGGTCAGCCCTATCATGCCCAGTTTGTGTGAGGTTGATCCGCTGACATTGATATCAGTCTGTAGAAGTCAGCACTCAAACACACACACAAACACAGGGCACTCTCTGTCTCTCTCTGTCTCTCTCTCTCCGGGATGAGAAAAGGTCGATGACTCTACAATTCTATGTACCATGACAACTATTCCCAGCCATACTTAGCTTCTTTGGTAACATCAGGACAAAGAAACGGAATGAAAGAAGCAGGCGACATGTCTGAGGGACTCTGTTTATCAGACTTTTTTGTGTGCTTAAGTTATTTCATCATAATTTCATTTATTATATGAATGATGACATCGCCCGCATGACGTATCTATAATAATAATAATAATGTGAAGTTATATAATAACATGCAGCATTGCGACCAAGGTAGATCGCACTCTGTGCGCAGACCAACGATGATAAATAAAAGATAACAGCCAGTGGACAGTGAGGTATGTATAGAATCAATGAACAACATCAAGATGAGGTACAAGATAACAACCAGTAGACAGTGAGCTACTATAGACACACTGAACAACATCAAGATGAGGTACAAGAGAAGAAGGTAAAGCAGCTGATGAAGGTATGAAGGAATGTAGATATATAAACAGTGTCAGATGGAGTCGTTACATGACGGTTAGCATGACAGACAGTATTGCCAGGGAGTTAAGATAGTAATTCAGGGTTAGTACTTAGTGAACAGATGTGTTCACAGAGCGTGTGAATGTAGCCTTGTAGTCCGACTGGCGAGTTGTGCGGTTTACAGTATCAAAGGCTACACACAGCAGGAGCATGGGAGCAGAAACATGTTGTCAGAGAATTTGTTTTGTGGTGTTGGGAGGTGGACTACACAAACACATAAGATGAACTTCTTTGTGTGGCAATGAAAGTCTGGCATTAATAATCTCATCAGCGCCATCAGTGAGCCACGTTTCAGTCACTAACATAATGTCCAGATGACTGTCTCTGATAAACTGTGCGATCTCTCTTCTCATCGCCTGCTGTGTGGATGACACAGACCGTGAACAAGCTGCAGACGTCGCACAGCGAGGAGCCGCCATCCTGTCATCCGTTTTTAGTCTTTTTAGTGAGTCTCCATGTCTCAGTACTATACATTATAAAATTGCTCTTACAAGACACTTAACTTTAAATAAGTATATCAAACTGATTAGACAGGAAAAAAATTTATTCAAAAGAAAATAAATTAGTTTAGTTTAATCCTTGTTACTATTTGAGGAGCAGAGGGGCGCAGGAAAATGAATTTCGCTTTTATTCTTTGACTTTTATGGATTATTCAGAAATTTATGTAAAATCGATGTCTATACCAAAGAAGCGTTTAAAATTCATTGCCTGCATGAAAACTTCAATGCTGTTAAGCAGTTTGTTTTTGTTTTCTCTCTTTTTTGTTGTTGTCCTGTTATTGTAATATTAGATCGATTTCCGGTATTCTGTCTGAAAATAAATACCTTTACTGAATTATGTGAAGATTTCTGTGAAATACGATATTTTGTATTGTTTTTTAACAATAAATGAAGCTTTGTTGCTGTTTTCGTAATTTTAATGTTTATTAAGGCTTCAACACGTTGAACATTCACTATACATTTATATTCCTTTTTACCAATTGTAGCAGAAAAGACAGGAAAAAACCTGTTCATATGCCTCGGATTAGTGCATATCATTTTTCTGAGCTAGTGGAATGGAACTAGAAAACTCAAAAACACAGACCATTATATAATGTATTAAGTGTCTGTGTCAGCTGGTTGTAATCATGGTGATTCAGTATCACAGAATTAATTTCACCAGGTTGTGTGGTCCGGCGACAACAGTGACTGCACCATGCTCATCTTCCCTTCGTCTGTGTATCAGACCATGGTGCTTAGTGTAAAATGTTTTCTGTTCTAATAAAACTGTTACCTGAGAAAGTTTGTGTCCCAAACAGAGCCCCTCCTAGACTACTCTTGCGTGGAACACCTGGCACAGGTAGAACAGTTTAGCTGCTGATGGTGAGTTTAACATGGCTACCATGTCTACATTGTGAGTACTTAGTGGGGGAGTGTTGCAGTATGCATCCTGCTGTGTCATCTGGTGCTAAACACTCGGCCATAAACAGTTGTAAAGTATGGTCAGCTTCATCTCCTGCAGCATGAGTTTGATGACGAGAAAAAGAGAGAAGAAGGCCGTCAACGATTTGTCACAGTTGGGAAAGGAAGGATCGGAGTAGGTCATCAACAATAAAGTTGTGCACGTAAACAAGTTTTTACCTGAACCTTTTTTTCCATCTGCAGGCAAGTAAGCGATCTACAGACAAAATGTACTTAAAGAAATGTGCATTATTGGCTAGGATAATTAAATGCTTAATTGCATCTAGGCGAAATCCTTTGTCAATCCAACATCAATTTAAACCACACCTTTCCACAGGCTGGAAAAAAACTATCCACCTCATAGTATAACCGTCACTTTGACTATTGACATCAACCCGGCTACCATCCAAACCTGCAGAAAAAGATGCAGGTAAGTAACAAGCCCTTAGTCCAAGAGCCAGACCCCAGTCATACCTATAATCACTCAGCTGACCCCTCAAGCTTGTCTCTTGTAAAGTTCCGGTAGTAGGTCGTCTGCCACGACTGATGTAAAACCCTGTGTGTACACAGCAACCTCCCTAACACACACTTAGCAGCTAACAACACATCATCACATTAAAAATCAAAACCCAACATGACAGAAGTTTAACTTCTAAATCTCACCCCCACCCCCCCCCCCACACACACACACATATACAGTGTACTGCTGAAATAGTAAGTGAAAACTATAATTATCCTCTTTGCTTTTCGTGTTTTGTTTTTTTTAATAATACCTGAATTTGCTGTGATTTTTTTATTTAAATTCTTGTTTTAAAAACATCTCTCTGCTCATAAACCAACATTTCCAGAAACCATGTTGCTTTCTATAGGAAGACCAGTGGTTTTAGTGATTCAGCACAACGCATCTTGGCACAGCAGTGCAAACTAACCCAGGCTCCACTCTTGTTATTACTGATTATTTTCATTGTGTTTGTAAGCAAGTCAGTGACTTGTACAGTGTTAAAACTTTTTACTGTCAACTGGTTTGTCATCTCGTGAGCTGTGACACCTCGACACTGTGTCAGACTGACACTGTCATCAATCTTAAAACTTCACCGGCGATGTTTACTGTTTTTATACACAGTGAACACAGATAGGAGTTACCAGTGACTTTCTGTCATCAACACCAGCCACTATATCCACCATATTCGTGTAGATACACATGTTCTTACACACACACAACACGCTTGTCAAATATTTGTAGATTAAGCACAACACAAAGGTATGGTCTATCACTCTATCGTATTACTACTTTTTTTTAACCTGCTCAGAACTACTTGCCGCATGACTGTTTCTAACCTAGTGGCCTCGTTTTAAATAAAGGTGTCAGCAACGGCTACACTTTTCAAATATCGGGAAAACCCAGACGTGTAGATCAGACGAGAGTTGGCACTACTGTATATTGCATCCTCTATGTGCTAGTCTGCCTTTCTTCTCTTATTTTAATCTTCAGGGAGTCACAAACAGCAAGGTAAGCTGCTAAGTTTTCACATTAACTTATTTAATCCATTACAATACAAAAGGGTTGTGGAGAAAAAAATTATAAACCCAATGACACGTAGGCAGACCGGTGTTTAGGTCACAAGTCAAAAGGGTTCTTAGCGCTGGTGTAGAGGCACAGGCCTGGCAGTTTGAAAGTAAGTGGATCTTTTCCATAATTATGTATAGTGTGTCAATAAATAAATGTCATCATAGTCAAAACAACAAGCTTACAATCATAGAAAACCTGTGCTGGGACATAGAAGTTGACTACCAATGACATTTTGTTTCCAAACGATTTCTAACCCTTCGGTCTATATTATCAGCATTAATTTAACTGAATTTAAAAAAGTAGAAAAAGTGAGCAGAATATTTGATTTAAAATACACTTAGTGCTAATAATTTAATCAAAATGATTTTCAACGAGCTATGATTATTTAATTTAGCGTGAGAAATATATTTATAGGATCCTTCAAATCACCACCTGGTAAATTTAATTTGACGTGAGAGTATACTAAAGATTTATCTCCCATTACCTTATTTTAGTCTCACTTATGTAACCCCCGCACATACACACATACATCTATAAAGCGAAAGAAATAAACTTTCAAATGTAGTAACAAATCTCTTTATTAGTTAAGACTTGATAATATGTTGACAAGGATGTAGAAGCTATAATTTTGATATGTTTCAGTATCACTTACACAGTGATGACAGACCTTAGCCTCCACTGACTCATCTCACCTGGTGTTGACAAATATAAGAGCTGAGAGACTTGCTGTGTTGGTTCACTGTGAACACACTTATAAACGGTAAGTTAAAACCAAGAAAAAAATAATAAATGGTGCACAAAGGAAGCTTATGCTTTGACATAAAATCAATCATTGTTGTTATTATTAAATTATATATGAAATAATATTATTCATAATTATGCAAAAATAATCCTTTTACAAATTGTAAACGACACATTTATAAGAGATATTTTACAATTACAAACCTAAATAATTTATAATCTCAGAGCAGAGATAAACAGAACGTTTCTGTTAAAGCAGCAGATTTGCCAGAAAATTAGAAATATGTGTGAAAAAAACAGCATGTAACGGAAATAGTATGTCAAACTATTCAGGTGAAAACTAAGGAAATCACACGAGCTTTCAGCATTCCATAATGTTCAGCAAGCAGCAACATTTACAAGACCAGGGTGCAGTGCCATCTCCATCAAGGGAGGTAATATTAACATTCAGGAGCATTCACAGGAAACATTTCTCACTTATAAGGGCAAACATCAGTGACTTTTACAGAATGCCAGAATCACAATTTAAAAGTGGCAATAATTTATAAAGAAACACAAAATTGCTTCTAGTCTGTTTTCACAAAAGCTACATTCTGTTTTCTTGCTTTTCCTGTTTTATTTAAATTATATATTTTATTTCTTCTCAGGCTTAATCAAGACAACTTGATTTCTGGTTGCTAGTAGGTCTATAACGTATGGTAATTATAAGAAAAAAAAAATATTATGTTACCATCCAATTAGATTTCTGATAAAAAATAATTTATGTAAAATGTGTTTTATAAAAATTAATTGCTTTGTAATTTATTTCTTAACTGATGACTATTGATGCTCTTTTTTGTGTGTGTGCTGAATTTGGACATTACAACCATGTCTTCTGACTCTCGTATCCGATCAGCTTCAACGGTCAGTTAAGAGCGATGAAGCGGCTCCCAGACCAAGAAGGGTAGGAAAATTGCAAGGCTCTCAAGATTTGTTTGTTGTCTGTACTTAGGAATCTCTTAATAGTTGTGACAGGTTGCATTTACTCATGTCGACAATAATAAAAAAAAAAACTAGCAAACCACCATTCACTCTAATGGGTGAGGTGAAATGTCTTCTGTGTCAATGCTCGCAAAATGTAGGTTAACCTTATTTTGGGAGGGGTTATAAATTTTTGACTATATCTCAAGCACAAAAATTATGTCCTCCTGTTTCGTAAGTTCGACAGTTTTCAGGGATTATGGATTAGACAAGTTGAAGTGTAAAATATTTTAACGCTGACTTATCGAAGTAGCTCACTGAATCCTTTGCAATGTTCTTATAGTTTTGGATCAAATCAAACATATTTGTTTTAAACTTACTTCAGAAATCCTTGTGAAATAGTATTTATCTATCGGTTTTAAAAATAAGAAAGAAAACGTGTCATTATTGCAAATACACGTTGAAACTGTTAAACTGGAGATTCAGTAATACTCCTCTATGCAAAGTATTCAATACCCTTGCCAGGTACCTGTATGTGTGCATATATAATTATATATATATATAAATCCACGAAATATAATATGAGCATTAAAAAGAAAGATAATATAGATTAAAAGAACATTTTGTACAGATGGCACTTACTCCCATTGAAAACCACATGAACGTCCAGCCAAGTCCACGGTCTGCCATTGTCAGCAAGAGGCAACACCCACAGGAGCAAGGTGCAATTGCATCTACATCAAGCGAGGTGCTGAAATCTCATGTACTAGAAGAAAAAAATAACAGAGTTTAAACAGCTTTTTCCACTAACTCTATTATTATAGTTTTTGGATTTCTGTCTTTGTTAATAATATTGCTTTTTTTTTACCTTAAACTTGAGCAGCTCAGCTTGATCACTAGTCGTAATGCCAACAGACCTTCAATATTTTGAAATGAAACAGATCGAGGACAACGTACAAATTATCATAATTACCTTAAATTATTTGACTGAATTACAAGGAATTGGTAAGATATATTACAGTTGTGTGTCCTCTGACAACTTATATCTTTGCTGATTGGAGATGTGACATCGCATTGTCTTTCCTAACTTTACCATCAGACTGTACGGCTAATCTTTTTGCCTCTTATGTCTGATCAACCGCACCAGCTACAGGGCCACGAGGAAGCGCCATCTAGACAAAAAAAGGTAAGTATATTTGTCATTAGTTATCAGGACTGATATTTATCCTTCTGTCCTTCGTATGATGTCAGCCTCGTTCTTGTCTCAAGCGCTGAGAGCAAGTTCCTTATAAGCTTGATCATGCGCTATTTAAGTTGAACGTTTATTTTTGTTAATATTATTATTATTAGTGGCATTATTATTGTTAATTTTTGTTTTAAACAAGATAGTATACTTATTTTATTTTTTGTTCTTCTATTCTTTTAAACAATTATTTCACATAACAGCTCACAATATCGTTTATTTGCAAATATACAGAAAGCTCTGTATAACCAATGCGTTTTCCCTCCCAAACACAATCACACTAATAAGCAAGTTTCCAGATTAAGAGAGAGCAAAAAAATACATAATTTTAAGAGTAATCATAAAGTCATTGAAAATAATATTCAGTATTGATATCTAGGTAACAAGCTGCTTACATGGTCGTCATTGTTTTGCAATTGTCTTCCTTCATTTCTATACACGCATAAAAATTGTGTAATGCTGTATCTATGCTGCAATATTTGATTTGTTTGAGTTCATAATTTGCCATTTTGACGTGCCGTGCCGTGGAAATCCTTTCTGCTGCAATTTTCTCCTCTTTATTTGCTGCTACTTAAAGAATGTTTAAAAATTCTTTTCAGAAAAAAACGAAATTTAATATTTTCTCCTTGTGCATAAACTGCATCACGACTTAAGGTTTTTTAAATTTTTTCATCTCCCCTTCATTTCCTTGAACTTCTATTTTTTTCCACTACCTTTCTGAAGCTTTCTAATGGTCAAAACTACAGCACAAAGTATAATTTCTTCGACTGATTTTACTCCCCATAACAGTGTAAGCGCACAGAGGATGCAGGTGCTGTCGGAAGAAGGTCTGACACACAATCTGAAGGCAACGGCGAGGCTAAAGATTATGTGTTGGACATAACTGCTAAAATGTCTGCTCTGCACATTGATACAAGTAAGTAATATTTTTAGAGACTGGCAAGATAAATCTTATGGAAACAGTACACTTTGGTCTTTAGGATTCATTATCATTGAAGATGTTCGCCAACCTTTACAAGAAAGCATGAAGGGATAGTCTTTTTGTCAAAAATATAATTTATAAACAAGCTTCCTGTCTGCCTACTGTACATTTTCCTTTTCTTGAAAGAAGTAGATGGAGAAGGCTGATAGAAATATAAAAAAAACAAAAAAAGGATTATTTATTTTCTTAGGTTCCTCGGAACCAGCATCCCTGAAAAAGATTCTACAGAAGTATGGAGCCGCTGTAGAGATCGACACTAAGATTGGGCAGGCAAAGATACATGGCAATTCAACTCAGATTCAGAAAACAATCAAATTATTTCGGAAGAAAATGAATTATAAGGTATGTAAAGCATAGAATAAAATATCTAGAACATAGTTTTGGTGTGCAGTCATGAAAAGTCAATTTTTAAAAATTGTTTTTTTTTTTTTAAAATAGGCAAAAGAAGAAGCACAAGATCAATTCATTCATTTATCTTACTTAGTTTGTTTTTGCTAATGTGCGTTACTCATCTGACAATTGTTATCAAGAGTTCGTCTGTCTCAGTCTCACTGTTTACATTTTGAGCTAAGAAACATTTGTAGCAAATATACTTCCTCGATGTCATTTGACTGGTTAGTTTTTAATTTCTTTGAAGTACTTTTAGTCGCTATTCAATTGTTTAGCTCAGTAATAACTGCTCTAGATAATAGTTTGATATAAGTTTTTTATCATGAGTTATTTGAGCACTGACGAAGTACGAGTTGCTTTGATACAGGGTCCAGCCTCAGAGCAAGATTTCTGGATACAGTGGGTCCAGGAAACGTTCCCTGATTTTCACTCAGGGCCTTGCTTTTTACCTCCCCTCTACTTCAGCCGCGTGCCGACGACCAGACATTCCTTTGCCGGTCATCCTTTATCCGTCCTTTGGCCAGCATCTGACCAGGCTGGTCAACCTGACCAATCCGTGAAGATTCCACGCACCGTTCCTCAGCCTCCCAAAGTTCAGGACAGTGACGTTAAGGACGATGAAGCCATGAATCGTGTTCTCACCAGCTTGAAGAACATGTTTCAACAAAAGAAAGAAATTTTAGTTTTAATGAGTAATCTGCACTTTAAAGATTACCTTGCTGAGCGATCTTCCACTGCTAATAGGGACCAGCCTTACATTCCCAGAAAAAAGCGAGAGATTGATATGCTTCTTATTCATCGAGATTATGGATTTTTTGTTTTTGAGGTTAAGGCAGTTGGGGATAAAGTATTCAAATTAAACAAATCAACAAAGGATGCCATCAAATTAAGACTTGTAAAGGCCGTTGAGCAGTTAAACTGCGCAACTGACAATTTAAAGGATGCGAGCTGTGACATCGCTCCCAACATTCGTGTCAGAAAGACGATTATTCTTCCTAACCTCACGGCCAGTCAGGTACAGGCGACCATCTTAGGAGATCAAGAGTTGTTGAAGGTAAGGATTTCAATTTCTTTTACTTTTAACAGCAGCAGACCTCTTTTTACTTGGCTAAACCTTTCTGTTCTTAGTCTTACTCCGCAAATTTAGCGATTACCTTTCATCCCCGTGTTATTTCTCACTAGAAAGATTTTGTTACTGCCGATTTTTTTTAGTAATAATAAGTTTCAAACCTTCAATGTGGGTTAATATACTATTTTTAGAAACTAACCAGTTAATTTTCCTTTGGAAAACTTTCGTAAACGTCCCTCAGGTAGATGACTGCGCCTCATGGGCAGCCCTCTTCTGATCTTGATGATGCAGTAACGATGTGTCGACTGGCAAACCGTCAGTACATTCGATTTAGAAGGATGGGCAACGGTTAATGCCTACTGGTCTTGTAAGTCGGTGAGGTATCAGATCTCATCCAAAATGAACATGAAATTTCTTTTGGGGTTTTTTCTTTCCTTTTTTTTTTTTTCTTCTTTCTGCTTTTTTTTTTTTTTTAAATACAGTGCCTTTGTGAGTGTCTGGAGACGGAATCGTCGAGCCCGGAGGACATCGCAAGTCTTTGTCTGTGCTCTGACCAGTTGAGTGACCAAAAAAATCTCGAGGAGTGGTGGAAGAGAAGCGTGGCTGGGGCGGGGACGGACAATCAGATGACGCATCTTGGGTACACAGTGCTGACAGCCAGGTATATGAAAGATCCCGTCTTTAAACACATTTATTATGAGTATTTATAGAAAAGTGTCACACACAATATATTTGGTCTATTTACCCATTTAGTTGGAATTTTTCCTCTCATTTTATTTAATGATACTTAAACATTAAGGATTGTAATATTCAGCAAAGAAAGTATGAATGATGAAGCAGCTGTATTATTTCCAACATTATCGGTATGAGTAGAATGCTTGTAGTCTTTGCTGTTTTACCGTTAGTCGTAAAATTAATGTTCGTTTCATGAAAATGTAACAGATTCTGTGGACCGGCGACAACAGTGACTGTACCATGTACATCTTCTCCACGTGTGAGTGTCAAGACCCTGGGTCAGGCCGTGAAGTGTACAGGAGTTTGTTACTCTGAGATCGGTCTTTTTCCGGAGCAAACCAATCTGCTCAGTACGCGTCCTCCCAGACTCTTTGTAACAGGACCACCAGGTACAGGTAAAACCGTGGTGCTGCTGCTGATGGCTACAGAATGGCTGCATCGGAGAGAAAAGGTTTATATTGTTAGTACATGGAAAAAAAGTCTTCCAGTCTGCATCATGCTGAAACACCATCTCAGCCACTATACTGTAGTGGAAGATCAACTCAACCTCCTACTGTATGACTTTGAAAAGAAAGAAATGAGCAAAGCAGTGAACGAATTGTCGCAGCTGGCAAAAGGAGGAATATTGTACGTCATCGCTGATGAAGCGGGCCCTGACAAGTAAGTTGTGGTGGACATATTCAGTTGAGTAAAGGATGTGCTTGTCTCATCATAATCTGTATATAACTGCAGCTCCTAACAAGTTCAGGCGTACTTAATTATAATATTGATGTGGGTACAAGTACACTTAACGTGATTTTATTATAATTTTTACCCCACAGGGACACACACGCTTTCACGTGATAATAAAAGTTTATGAAACATTATATCACTGCAGAAATTGTTGACAGGTAGCCCTAACAGACATGTCTCTTTGACAGGTCAGGTAAAGAGGGAGGATTCAAAACGTTCTGCAAAATGCTGCTAAAGAAAGTTCCCCAGATCCATCTTTGGGCGGCAAGTTGTTACAACAGACATGTGCCAAATGGATGGGAAGAACAAGGATTTAACAGACCCCTCCGCTCTCCTCCAGTCGTACGAAGAGAGGTGGAGAAGGACAGGGCGTTCACCCGTGACCGAAGTGTCAAGGAGTACGGTGACCGCGGTGTACCCGACTTTACAGATGGTCCGGCTGTGAAGAGAATTTCCCACAAGAACCATTCTTATAGACCTGCAATAAATTGTGTCGAGTGCGGTGATATGCTCGTCTCTTTCCTTCAGAAGGATCTCCGTGTTGGCGTCCCTGGTAAGTTTGTTTACTGTGTAGAGAAACATGTATAGAGTGAGAGAGAGTGCGCATTAATATATATGTATTTGAATTATTTGTTATTGATTATATTATGTTGTGTTACAAACCTTGTCTATAAGCATGAACTTAGTTGTAAAATATACTCATAGAAGTTAACATCTAACGAGTCGATAGCACAGCCAGAAGGTCAAATGAAAAAAAAAAAAAGTATTTTCCGTCCAACGTACACATATTCTATTTACCACTTACCTCAATGTAATGCCTTGTTACTATATAAAATAGTTTATATGAATTATTTTTTTTAAAATTCCAGTTAGAAAAATTAACTGTCAAATGGATTATATATTTTTCACTTAGTGTTGACAAAGAGTGAGGAAGCAGCATCGTATGATCTAATGTGGCGAGACGTGCTGGTGGTGTACAAGACAACAGTGAGTGACAAGCTTGGTATTGTCAAAGCTATGAGAAAAGCAAAAATTCCACTGCGACTGGTGATGGATGACATGGAAGGAATTACAGACATGGCCACGGCAAAGGATGACGTGGTGTGGGTTACACATGATGATTTGATTCGTGGGCTGGAGAGAAAAGTTGTCGTGTGTGTAGAGGTATTTGATAAATGGTCAAAGAAAGCCAAATTTGCTGGGTATAAGAGACTTCACAGCCAATCCCGCTGTACAGGACAGCTAGTTATTGTTTGTAACTAGATGTACCATCAACTAAATCTTCACAGCTGGTCAGCGGCTGTATGTCTTGTAGGTAGATGGCACGACGATTTGTCGACTCTGATATTGTCTAGTTATTGTAGTCGATAATTTTGTGAAATGTATTCAAAGTTTTTATTCATAATGTATGACTTCTTCTTTCCCTTTAATTAAAACTTACTCAAGTTTTCACCTGTAAATGTAGATGTAATATCAAATGTCGTTTTGCAGTTGTGCTTATTTTACGATGAAATTCTGTTTCGGCAGTCCCAACATTCCTTTTTTTTTTTACTGAAGTTAGATTGACGATAATAAGGCCACTGTCTTTTAAATAACTTTGCCTGTCTCCAGAACTACAGGTCACCATGAAAGCAAAATTATAGATACGCTGTAGTTAGTTGATATATAAAGTGGTTGTACTTTTCTTATCGACCTTACATTATATATGACAATACCAGAAGGGTTATTTTCTTAAAAAACTTTTGTCACCTAAATATATCACGCAATTAAAAATTGTTGAACTAAGAGTCTGCATTTTTATCAGCAAAGTTCTCACTAAAGCGACTTTATGGAGTAAATTTTTCTGAAGGTATTTCTCAGGAATAAAAATGGAACCTGATAATGACATCCTTTAGATTTGCTGTTTGCTTTTCTTTTCATGTTACTATTATGTACTGATGACACATATTGGTGCACAATATGTCATATGCTTACCATGCATTTATTCAAGAACATTTAACTTGATATAAACCTTAATTAATCTGTTACCATACTTTTTACCTTCTTAAAAATGCTTGTCGCGTGCTCTAGTGGCATGATTTTCTTTATAATACACACGAGGTTCTAGTCAAGATTGTTGAATAGAAGAATGAGCAGTGTTACCGTTACAGCCAATGAAAACCCAATAGTAAAAATCATACTGGCTCAGCACCTTTGTGTAGCCCCAGTAAAACTCTGATAATTAGATTGTCTTCCGTGTCTGTGACATTCAAGTACAGACAAGCAGTAGCAGGAGAAGTTGACCATTCAAGTAAATATATGAATGCATAGAAATAAATGCCGGAGGCAACCATCGATGGTCAGCAAAAAAAGAAGTAAATCAGAGCAGAGATCTGAACCCTCGACACCTGATTTTCATCGTCTGATTGACGGGCACCAGTCCATCAACTGCTCCATGTGGTGCATCGTTTCCATTCCGGTTTGCACAACGCTCAGCAGTTGGCATACAAACAAATATAGACTTGTTGTTATGTATCATATAGACTCAGAGAAAAAATTATAACCACCTTGTGGCCTTACGCAGTCAAAAGTTCCCCGCCAGTATTGTAAAGACTAAGAAATGCATGCAAATGCCTTTAAAAAGTGTTGACAATATTAAACATTTTATAAAGCAGTGGACCATACTTTTATCACAACTTTCAATGGACTTAGTTGAGCAGAAATGAGGCGACTTAGCTTTTCACGCAAACACAAATCTGTGTCATATTAAAAAATAAAAAAGTACATCAAAACGTAAATCATATGATATTTCTGAAAAAACTGCACTTTATAAGGAAATAGAAGAATAGAAACAAGGTCTTGCACAGTTGAAACTCATTTTCGCCAGTCAGGCGAAACATCACACACATATCCCATATCGCCAGAACCTACTTATACAAACCTTTGTTCTCTAGGTGTGGTTGTCTCAACATCAACTAAAGCCCAGGCACATTCCTGAGAAATGAGTCCGCACTTACGGGTAGGAGACACGTAACCTCATAAGCATTTAAAAAATTGTAGGTTGGGGGGTGGGGAAGTTGCTTTCAGGCCTTAGACTAATTGAGCATTGAATCATGGGATGTTGACGACACAGACATGTGGAGTAGGTTGCTAACAACAAGTGTCACACCTTTGTGGTGTTGAACGCTTCACACGTTGGAGAAGCAACACGTGAGCGCCTTTGATTTGTTTTCTGAATGTGAAAGTCTTCTGCGTGTTTGATTACCTGCACACTGAAAGTAAGTTACGGTTGACTACATCCATAGTTTGTTTACATGGACTGAAATGTGGAACGCATAACTGATTTGTAGGCAGCGCAACAACTGGTCGTGTTTACATCCATGGTTCAAGGGTGGCTTTTGTAAAATGACCCACAAATTTTTGATTCTATTTTCTCTGCCTCTTTTTCTCGATAAGTTAGTATGTAGAGCGTTTTCTGCTATAGTTTTCGGAAAATCTGCATATACATGTGCATGTTGAATGGAGCCTGGTTTAGTTTGTGAAGCTACTTTGATCTAACGACTGATGTCCTCTCACCCAAAAATGTTCATCTTCTCTAATATGGATCGTGATCACAGTCATGACATCCTAGTAAAAGTTCTTCATGTGAAAAACTTGCTCCACTTCCGTAGCTGTTGTGGTTTTACCAGAGATAGAAGTATTAGAGGCATTAGAGGTATCTAAGACAAACCACAGTACACAGATCACAGTGGCTTGATCTGAAAATGAGTATTGCAAAAAATATTAAGCTTTGCCGTATGTATGTAACGACACTGAGTTGCATGGCCCCTCGGAACATTATAAACTAAACCGAATAAGTTTGTAATTTTCTTTCAAAAATCTATTTAGGATGATTGCTTTTAATAAGGGCGTAGTTCAGTTGTATTCTGCTAACATTTTCTGTTTATGCTAAAAAAAAGTTTATATAAAGGAGGAACTTTCTTTATGTGTTTATGTATGTATATAGAGATCAATAGTACATACAATGTATAGAGAAACAGAGCCGTACATTCCAAATACTGCGACCAGAGAAAGACATTGGGTTGCTTGCACTGTCTCATGTCACATCACTTCTGAGTGACCTGCTCTGGCATACTTTACTATCGGGTTTTTCATGATCTCCCCCAGTCTGTCTCAACCTGTGTCACCTACAAGTCCAGCAGGTCAGTTCCATCTCTCCACACCCTTGTCTCACTAACCCATGTATTAGACTGGAGAGGCTCGGCAGTCGCTCCTTCTCTGTCGCTGGCCCCAGTACTTTGGATGCTCTGCCTCTGTCTCCGTACAGTGGAGACGCTTCATGCTTCCTGGTCTGAGCTTAAAGGCAATTATTTTTTCGGAAAAAGCTGGTGTATTAATATTATGGATACCCCATTACTGGTTTAATATTTTCTTCTACCTATTATTTCATGTTCTTGACAATGTTCACTGTGTATGTATGTCTGTATGATTGGCTGATTGTGATGTTCATTGTGCATGTATGTGTAATATTGTGATGCCTTCCTCCGTTATAGGTCAAGACTACCCACTGCCTTTTGAAGCTTGTAAAACACATTGAACTCGCCTTCCTGTTGGGAAGTAAGATATATAAATGTGTGTGTGCGACGACACACAGCTTCAATCAGAACAGCAGAAACCTAGGTGGATATTAAAATTTTTTAAATTTTCGTTGGAAAATTATTTAAAGTTATTGCTCTTAATAAGGGCGGGGTTAGGTTGTATTTCGTTATTTCCCGTTCACTGTAGACACATTAATAACTTTTGTGGTGACATATCTTGCTTATCTTAATATCCTGTGTTGTGCATAATTGCCTAAAACGCTGTCTCCATCACCTGCAGCTACTGACCTCCTTTAACACGAAGGCTTCCAATGTCCTCCCTTAAATGTACACTGTAAATAGCTTGACTGTTTACACTCAAGCCTTCATGAACAAATTCAACTTTAAACAATATGATGTAAGATTTATTATTGGATTTTAATATTTATTATCGCTATTACTCTACGCCATAATAAATAAAACCACTTCAAATTATTCAAAACAACAGAAACAAAGGTTTTTACATTTGTTGTTAATAGTGCATTGTTTCCCTTAACAGCTTCCTTTTCCTATTTGAAGTGAGCACCGTTTTGTAAAACATTTCAGTTGTATTTTCATATCGAAGAACACTGGCTCGGTCCTCTTAAGGGCAATTGTTTTATAGTATTCCCTTTGTTTTGATTGTTTATTTTAATCTATCCCTTTCTTTATGGGAGTGTTAGGGACGCATGATACTTGGTTTTTAGTGTTATTTTATGTATGTAATAAATTAGTTTTTGTAACTTGAATTTTGTCTTTATCATTTCTGTGTGGTCTGCGCTCAGCTGCGGTTCGACTGGTACGTCGCGAACCGTCTCCGGCCGAGAGGCTGTGCGTTCGTTGCCCGCTGTTTTGGGCGGTTGCGAGCGTGCATCCGGTGACGTAGGGGACGGTCAGCAAGTATATTTATGGAAGTATATACTACAACGATAGAGTAGAAGATAATGTTAAGTGTCAGCTTCAAGAAATGATGATGTCTTTCATAGAAAAACAAAAGGTCAGTTGCAAATTTAGTAACCACAAGACAGGCCCAGGACATGACTACATAGAGAGAAGGAGGCACTTTGTCTAGAAGTGTCAGATGACATCAGGTTTTTATGACTAAAACAGTAAGTGGGTTCTCTTCTGCGTCTGTATTCTTTTGCCTCCCATTATGCATGTGTGTATGTCAGCAGCATTCTGTGTGTATACATAATGTAATACTAGAGGCTTACGTCCCTGAAGAGGTTATGATATTATCAAATGTTTTCGATTTTATTCAATAGTTTTATGACACATGAGAAAAAGAAATCAATCACATATGTGTGTGTGTTAGCATTGATTGCGATGATCTCCTCAGATTCCACTGCCAGTGCACCACTCAAGGCTAGTAAAGGTTCATTTAGTTTACAATGGTATTCTTTCTTGTAACACACACATTGTGAACCAGACGATTTTTTTCGCAGCAATGACTATCTTGAAACATGCAGCAACCACATGCAAGCTCTGTTACTGCATGTGACATTCTGGGATTGTCCAAATCTTTCAGCTCCGCATCTTTCACCGCACGGCTACCATTAAGGTCTAGCAGAGCATCCATTGAAGCGTAAACACAATTATTTACTAGGCTGGCAGAGATAAGTGTGCGACGTGTGCAACACAGCCAGCAGAGTACATCGCTGGCAAACGGCCCTAGCAAGAAGGTCAATGGATTTTGTGCCAGCACCGAGATACAGGCGCGCGGTGCTGAGTGCAGGGTGAAGGAGTTGCCATGGCTACAGTAGTCTAGGTCAGCCTCCCGCTACACTGTGGTCTGGGAGAGCTACACTGCTCCGTCCTCAGAACTAATGCACTGAACATATGTTTGCACAAAAGCATACATTTTTAAAAAGGCAAACTTAAGTGTTAAATACTTCTTCAAACATCATTGAAGATTATAGTACTAATATCTTAACCAAGGTAGAAACATTGTTTCACAATGATTTTAATTTTGTTACATCAGTTCACCAATCTTTAAGTTCATAGCAGTGTATGCGGCTCTGGCATTAACCCAGTTTGGTACTAGCTTTTTTGAGGCGTGGGTGGGGGGGGGGAGGAATGAAAGAATAATAAATTCCAGAATACAAGGGCTTCAGTGTATACTGGGAACAGACATGTCTCTCAGGTTCCTTCCATCTTATACCGACATTAACTTTCTGCCTGGAGAGCCTCGTCAGACTGACACAACACAGACACAGGCTGGCAATTAACGACTCACCTGTCAGGTCAGCAGAACCGATCGCTAACTACAAAGCACAATCATGTATAGAAAAGTTATACCTTGCCATCTGCTTTCAAGAAAACAGTAATAAATAAATAAAACCCGATGGTTTGATTGTGGCAGCCCGGGACTTATGCGCAATTGATTATTCTGCGGATGCGCATTTGCACCCGGGCAGCAGTCAGGTCTGGAATGGTTGTCAGGGCAGCAAGTACATCCTGACACAGCGACTGCCACGTAGTCGAGACGCACAGACGCCGCGCCTTCTGTCACAGACATTTGTCAGTGTCGTTAATGTCACAACAGCAAGACTGTGTCACCTGAGAAAATCATCGCTGTGACCGCAAACTATTCCATTCCTCATGTCTTCTCCCTGTCTAAAAATGGCGTCGAAGCCTGCTGTGTGATCGATACAGTGGCAACACACCTACATGCCTGCTGTGTTGTGCAGGCCTTGGAAACTACCGACACCTACCACGTGACACACTACACGCGTAAGACTACCTACAGGTAATGTGACAGGTTTCATTTTTTGAAAAAAAATTAGTCCGAATGCATTCCCATGAAAATCTTCATTCACCATAATTTAATCGACGACCTTAGACCTTGAACTGTGTGGCGGTGGAAGATGTTTACATCTGGAAAAAGCGAACTATAGAAAAGCAACATAGTGTTACAGTACAAGATCGTGACACAGATTCGTAACATCACAAACTATCCAAACGTTTGGTTTGGCTAATTCAGATATATTTTTCGAAAAAAAATACCCAATCCGAAGTCATCCCTCTCACCAGGTTTAACAAAAGCTTGGTCAAAAGTAACGTGCAAGACTTCGTTGAGCAAAGGGAAGCAAAGCTGAGCAAACATTGGGGAGTGATGAGTGGAGTTGTGTACCTTTAATGCACTACATTAGATGAGGCTATTACTAGAGCTAGATCAAGTTTTCTTTCTTGGTTTGGGTTAAAATTAGGCCAGCCCTGTTAAGTTACAGGACTTAGGATTTAGTTTAAAGGTTTGTTTAAGATCAGAGTGAGGAGATGGATTGTGTAAGAGACAGACAGACAGACATTATGCGGGTTTCATAATTATACTTTTTTCTGTTTCGCCATGTTTGTAATGGCCCAGCTACAGTTGCGCTACCAAATTTGTCTGTTAAGACTTTGTAGTCTGATAAAATATGAAAATTCTTTAGTTAACTAGTGCCAGCGTCGATGTCTAATACACAGACTGTGATAGCATTCCACTTTCTCGTTCGCGGTGCATCCAGTAGGTAACTGTCAGTTGTTCGATTTTCCAGTTCAAGGAAAAGACCAGAAACGGTCACAGAGACTGAAATGAACATTTAGAAAATACAGTCATGTATCTATAATACTATTACCATTCATCACAACATACCAGTTTAATTGACACAGTGAAGACTAGTTTTTTTTATAAGATTGATTAAATATATGATAATGAATGGATGATAGATGGATGATAGATGGATGATATATGGATGATATATGGATGATGATAATGATGAAAAATACGAAAAATAGCACATGGAAGTCATTTCAAATATCCTGAAAGTAACAACTTGTAATTACAGGTTCTCCATGAAAAATGTCAGCTCGCTGGTACTCGCGGCAGGTGTTGTCTGTCTGTGTAACTTTAATCTTCCGTCTCCATCTTCTGTTCACCACACGAGCTCTGGCACAAGGTAGGTTCACTTCTGTTCTGACAAGGATTAGGAAAGTGGTATCAGTACCAAATCAAAAGTTAAAAAACAAATTAAACTGCATATTGAAAGTTTTCCAGTAAGTGCTAATCGGTAATTTGCAAAAAAAATGTCAGGACACGTTACACACACAGGAACTGACATATGTTCTTTCATATAGCATATTACAAACATATGAATGCGGGCTTCCCGACATTGTAATGAGAGTTGCCCAAGTGAACTCTTATTGGCTTAGTGCCTCTTTTCTTCTCTTGTACTTTTCTTTATTTACTTTTTTTTATAGCTGGGCTAGGATACAATATCAACAAACAGTTTCAAGCGACCCACACAATGATAAACAGCAATGGTCCTAAACTATCAGCCACGTCTGATGTCACAGACATAAATAATATATCTCCAAAAGTCTAACTGAGTATTCACCTTAATTCACTATTCTCCAATCTCTCTTCTACGAGAAAACAATTCTGAAGAAAGGCATAGGTGTCTTGGACGTCTGAAGACTTCAGCCTTTCAGGAAAAAGAATTATTATTCGTCATACATCGGATATAGGCCCTTTAGATATTTTTATATTATAATCAAAATACGTTAATTCTCGGTACCAATCAGAGTCTTTGTAAGTGTAAACAGTCTCATCTTTTTCCTGTTTACATTGAGCTTTGCTTGTCGGCTACTGATGAACCTTCTAGAAGCCTCTTCATGGTTCGTAGTTGGCGGATATTCTGTCGCTTCAGTTGTTTCGTTTCGTATAATCAATCTGCGGAATCTTCTCCCACCTGTCCTCGAGGAGTCTTTAATCATGGCTCAGGAAATAATTCACAGTTAGTTTGAACAGATGACTGAAGGGTGACTCGCACACGTGTCTTGTCCTAATGTGTCTTACCTTTCATGTAGATACTTTTGATGCTCTCCCCTCGTTTGTATGAGCTCTATAGATAGAATATTTATTTCACTCTCGCGTCACACTATGTTTACCTCACAATTATCATACATTTTCTTACTCTGTTACACCCTTTCTTTGCTCAGCAACACAGTAAATAGTTGAACGTTTCAAAATACGATAAGAAAATGAAGATCAAATAGGGAGGTCACAAAGGTTACCCCTGGCAAGGCAAGAAACTACTTGTAGTACACTGACTGCTGAACATGTTTTTGTTGTGTACAAGTCAGGCTCCTTCTCTAGTCATGTCAGAAATCCTAATCTAGTACACCCAGTAAATTTGTTGTATTTTTAAATTTGCATGGAAGTCACATCCAAAACAGCACAACACGTAAACAATAAAATAATGCAGGCTACATTATATATATAAATAATTAAAACTAAAGACTATTTTTTTCTTTTTTTATTTCATTTTTGGGGCCCTATGCTCATCAAGGGAGCAACAAGGAATAAACTAACTTTTTTTCGTCACACTACAGATGCAACGTGTGAGGTACCTCCGGTAGAACCGTTGGCCAGTACTTCAGTCACCTGCCACTTTCCTGAGGATGTCAGTCAGACAAACAAGGGCTTCAGTATTGTCATGTACCAGGGCAACAGAAGTCAAGGTAAGTAGAACGGAAGTTACATGCTGTTTACATGTTTATTGGTTTTCCTTCGTGTGATAATCATAGTACGATATTTCTACCTGAGTCACTAAAATGGCTACTTCAATATTTTATTAACTTGACATTTTATGACTTGTTTTTATTTTTTACACTGAAAATGACATGTTTGGAAGGCTTAAAATCAATTTATTTTGTAAAATTATGGTAAACAAGATGGAAAAGACATTCTGGAGTGCTGGTGGTTGGAAGGCAAAATGGGATGTGCGGTGTCGTCTGGATACAAATACAATAGGATGGTCTCTAACCAACTCACCTTGGACATCCCTCAAGTGTCTGCAGAACACATTGGATCTTATGTTTGTAAACTTGTCAACATGGATCTCAACCGTATTAAGCCCTGCGAGCTGAAGATTAAGTTAGGTAAGATTATAAACATTATTTAATTACTTAATTTCAACCTGCTGTATGAGTGAACAGAATGGCAGTGATGTATTTTTATCTAATATTATTTGCCTCTTTATTTACACATGATATAGAAGCTACCATTTGTGCAAGTATGATGCTTGATCTCTAAGGTTTCCATTAAAACGCACTTCGAAGATCAATGTTAAAGTTTTGCTACAGTTAACAACAAAAAAGAGCAAATGAAACAATTCACAAAATAAAGAAAAATAAAGAAAGCAAACTAAACAAACCAAAAAGGAAAGCAAACTTGTCTTCAAGAGGCAGAACTTTACTGTGACATAAATGTAGGTGTACTTATCACGTGAATGAACCGGGTGATATGGATATTTCAGCTTGGGAAGACAGTCTCGGGTATCGTTTGACAAAACAACGACTTGATTTTTCACGATTTGCTGAGTTATAGATTAATGCTTAGATGATAACCTTTCCAAAACCTCAGAGGATATGTTTTGTTCATTTCTGGACATCATACCACGGGCAAACTTGGGGAAGTGATGTAAGGGCATGTTTAAATACCTTCATCTTATTGTAATCCATTTGTGTAATGGCCGTTGACAAACTGTACCGTGTCTGTGCCTACATCTACTAATGGGTGACAATGCTAAGGACACTTCTTTAGTTTAGTCCACGTATTAAAGAGTAAGATTATTCCCCTACATGATCGATTGAGTATTTTCCGATCTTTTACTTTCACTGAAATAGTATCTGACTACAGTCATCATCAACAATAACGCTTCGGGTCAAAACGCTTGATAAAAATAAGCCACAGTATTTGACAGAGAAAATATTATTTGGTCTCAGTGTGATATTTAAAAACAATAGCAAATATGTAGAGCGTGACAAAGAAAAGATAGAATTTTAACAAAATTACATTTTAATCACGACAACGCGGTCAGTATGAGCATCTACTTTAAAGTTTGAGCTCAAATATTACTCAGGTGCATTTTTTTTTTTGCAGTGGGTAAAACAATGTGTGACGTTTCCACAGTAGAACACGGGTCACAGACGTCACTGACATGTTACTTCCCTGAGGATGTCAGCAAGACCAAGAAAGACTTGGCTGTCTATCATTATGCAAGCGATGGTCATAGAGGTATTTTGCATCTAGAGAATTTTTCTTTTGCAGCTCTATTGCTAAAATTAACAAGTGATATGTTTTTGTGTGCAATGAGAGATGCTTAACGTTAGAGAGAAATAAACTAGTATGATACACACAATTATAATTATGTTACTTATACGAATAGCTTATCAAGTCATCAGTCCAGCCATTCGATTACTACTCACTACCCGCTACTGTGTCTCATACAGTCCTGGCAGTGTCTTGACCCGGGTTGGCGTGTGTCATCTAAGAACATGATGATGATGATGATGATTGATTGATTGATTGATTGATTGATTGATTAATGATTGATGAAGAATTGATGATTGATGATGAGGATGAGGATGAGCACAATTAAGAACGTTGCTTAATAATGAAACTCGATTATTATGCCTTGTGACATTGACGTGAAAAAATATTTCTTTAATCTTTTAAAGACCATGTTTGAGTAAATTCAATGTAATGCATTGCTTGCTTTACGATTATTTATTATCTTCATCATCTCTTGCATGTCATGTCTGAAGATCGTGTTCTGCACGTTCGATGGAAGGGAGACACTTTGAACTGTGTCACAGATCGTCGCTACCAGTTTGATTGTAGTTTCACCAACCACCTGACTCTCACAATACCCCGAGCATCCACAGATGAAGAGGGGATGTACAGCTGTGACATTGCTGGCCTTGGGACTGATAGAAGTGAAAACTGCTTATTCAACCTTAAAAAGGGTAATAAAACTATTTTCCAGTCAATCAAGTTCTATTTCATTTATAAACAACTTTGTTGAGTCACAATTACTATATCTTACAGCAAAAGTTAAGGATATCGGCTAGACGAATAAGAATAGAATTGATTTAAGATGTTTAAATTTGATAATACTATCCACCAATCATCTCCATTCTCTCTCCCAGATGCAGTGAACTCGTCGTGTTCCATCCCCAGTGTCCAGGAGGAGCAGCCTACGACACTGACCTGCACGTTTAGTGTTGACATCAATGTGAAGAGAAGAGACTTTCACAGTCCTCCGTCTTGGTGATAAGACCAACAACAGTAAAGTTTTAAAGTTTTATTTACAAACATAATGTTAAACGTTTGTTCACTTTCCCAATATAACCGCATAATTAACATGTTCGTTTGTTTTCGTTTTTGTTTTGTCTCTTCTGCTACTCTCTAAATATCACCAAGAAGTATTTGAGAGTTATTTTGTTAAACGTGGATATTTACTGTTAAAGATTTATCTAAGAATTATAAACAGATTCTGGTCTGTAGAAACAAAAATGTAAATATAAATATGAATATATTCTGTAAGTTTTAGGAACTGAAACACAGCGGTGTGTTTTTATTTAATTATAAAGTTGAGGATTTGCACCTATAGTTAACAAGTCCTGGGAAATCTCGCTCCCGCGCACGAATAACGTGCGACGTCATCAGGGGTCAAAGGTGAGACCCAGGCTGTGTCGGTAAACACCGTACAATGGCCGAAAGGTGGACAATAACATCGAAATATCGGAATGATCTTCATCTGTCATGCTCTAGCAGCGAAGATGAGTGTAAAGCGCTGTTGTCTAGGTAACAAACCTGATGTGTTTGAACTCAAAGATCGTGCTTTGTAAACAGAATCAACATGTCCTGAGAATTAATTGTAACGAAATATCAAGATTCACGTGTTTATGTTTCATGTGTTTTATTGCAAAATTCAGTTTTCACACAAGTTTGTGAAAAGCCGCTTGATGGGGTCTGAGTTCTCCGACCAAATGTCCTGAAACTGTGGACGGTCCCGGAGATGCAGGTTGGGTTCCATTTGGCACATGTCTGAGCGTTTGAAGAGATACCCTCAGGTGTTACTGTGTCTACCTGTCTGTCGAACCCATGAAGACGGTTGCAATGTCAAGCTAAGGCTGTTTGCTCTTTATAACCGCTCTTGTACCCGGTTCACACGCTTACTTTAACTACATGTGGTCTACTGTTGGTCCACAGTTTCATACCTGACCTTATTTAATTGTTGGCGATTGTATGTCCTACTTACAGCTACCACTTGACATGTCTTTGTGAATCAGTGTGGGCAATATATGTTTTAAATCTGTTAAACATTTGTTAAAGCTTAAGTAATCATCAACGTTTAATCGTATATTTAATATATAAATAAAGTATTGCAGGCAGAGAGAGAGAGCGTGTTTAAGAATGTCAGTGACTCACACCGTGACAAGATTGTTTATAATTCTGACTGACAACATGAAGGACATGTGCACGGCTCTGCAATACATGACAAACCCAAAATTTTCTAGTTTTAAAAAAAGCGACTCGCTGTGTACTCTAGCTGCTGCTACTCCACCTGAACGACAGCCTCAACTTCATAGTAGTCTTAGGATAAGAGTTGGCTGTTACTTTCATTCTAACCTTTAACTGACAGTATCTTTCCCGACCCTAAAAAGTGTGTGTGAGTGAGTGAGAGAGTGAGAGAGTGAGAGAGTGAGAGAGACTCACCATTGTTACATCACCTGTCCTAGGTGTTGGTATCCTAGTCTGCACCTGGCGACATAACCAGCTGAAGTGCACCACAGGTGCGGGATACGAGTTCAACAACATCGTCACGGATCACCTCGTCATCAGTGTACCGCGAGCGTCACGTGATTACAATGCGACATATGCTTGTCACGTGATAGGCTCTGAAATGAAGGGCTTTCAGTCATGTGACTTCGTCGCTCTACAAGGTGTGTATGTGGGTAGATGGGCAAATGCCTCAACAAAATATAGACTTTTTAAAATATCACTGTGGTTTCAGTAACCCGCAAGACACGTTGAAATGTCTTTGTTGCCTTCAGTTTAAAAATATAATGTTCATACGTAGTTTCATTTTCTTGAGACAGTCGTTTGTAAAATGTGTTTTCAGAAAAGAAAAAATATCCAACAATAGTTCTTTTTTTTTTGTTTTGTTTTTTTTTTGTTTTTGTTAGTCGGCAGTGTCGTCAACATTCCGTACTCTACTGGTGTCGAAGTCATCATCGTATACGTCCTCATCTTCCTCTTTCTCGCCGTCTTCGTCCTCTTTCTCTTGGTTGTACTGAAACTGAAAGGCCTGCAATGCAACGATGTGTAAGGAAACGCGACGAAAGAAAGACAGAGAGAACGTGTGTGTGTGTGTGTACGTGTGCGTGTGTGTGTATGTTCGTGTTTTCGTGCGTGCCTGCGTGAATCTGTTCGCACAGTGTATTATTTGTTAGGTTTCTTGTTTCATGAGATGTAAAATCTTATCGATATATTTATTATTGTCAAGTTTTAAAGCCTCGGCTTCTATTTTTTCCTCTCCTTACAGAAACATCGAATAATCTTTGCTCTCTCAGAATTCTTGAATTTTCGGATTCAGATAAGATGTCAAGTGTTGTAGAACTCACTGTATAAAAACTAATTGATCAGCGTGCTTTCTCTATATAAATCTGGAGTGCAATCAGGTTTCTCAATATTTTTTTTATTACAGGATACCTTGGAAATGTGTTAAGAGGAAAGCCTCAAAGTCTTCAACGGAGGTAAGAGTAGCAAAGGTTGTGCTCACCTTGTCACCACAAGAAAGTATTCAACTCCTTAAAACAGGTGAGTCAGACATGCCACCCTGGAAATTTATAGGAGGAACATGCAGGCAGAAATAAGTACGTGTATATAGGTAGTCAACAAATACATTTTAAACAGCATATCATATTAAAATGAGAGACCTGCTGTATGAGAAATAAATAAATTAATATGCCATAATTACTAGAAACAGTCTATGAAAATCTTGTTACATGATCTCTTTCGGTCAATATATCTATACCTATAATTAATTTTAAATTAAAACTAATTATTCATTATTCGACTATAATATCAGATGATATGGGTAGTAGTATGTTAGGAGCAACGTTTAATATTTATAAGTGTAAATTATAAAATAATCAGCAAACCAACTGTTTAGACGCCTATTTAAAATATACAACACGCAAAAGATACTGGATCCGTTAAAATAAATAGTTTAAAAAAAAGAAAAGCATAGAAACTAATATACTTCTCTGTTATTTACATATTAAGAACGTGAGAAATAAGAACTTCGTGGCGTCTGTATTTCCTAAATTTCGCAGTATGTGTGCAACATAAAAGTAGTCTTTGCATGTCCACTATCTCTAGTCAGAGCCAACGTCCTCCTTCTGTTTGAATAAAACTGTACAAACTTGGGGAACAGTCGTTAATCAGGTGATGAGTAAGTGAGTAAACTGATGATCGCTTCAAAAAATTTTAAATATTAATAAAAAAAGGAAATACTGTTTACATATTTGTTTTAAAGTATTTATTAAAATAAATTTTCTTTGTCTATATGAGGCCAGTTTTCTGTAGATTTTCTCAAACAGAAAACAGGAGTAGAAGTGCTCTGTGATGACAGACTGCGCGGGAAAGTGAGAAAAAACATCTCAATCCGTGGCACGCTACCCCAGGTCAGGCGCTCCCTCCAGATCATCGACGAGGTTAGTAAACTAAACAGCTATTACAAGATAGTTTTCAACAATTAAAATATGATAGCAACCTTCACAGCTCTATATATAAAGGTATAAAATATAAAATGATAGAGAAGAGCATTTCTATGAATTATTTTAAAGGCTAACTCGTCATGTAGAGGAGTAAGGAGTAACCTATGGATACCACATAGAGACAGCACCAAGACTTTCCAGAAATAATATTTCTTTATGGAGTTGCACACTGGCCACAAACTGTCATTGATTGTGGAATCTGTTCGTGGTCAGACCTTGGACAACACATCTGCAGACGTGTTAAACCAAGAGACGTGCTCCCCACCGCAGACATCTTTAACATCTCAAGCAATTTGTGTGAGTTGTTATTGCATTTAGGTTTTGTTTTTTTACATTAGATTGCGAAATATGTGGTTTATTAGTACCATCTTTTAATTTTTTTCATCTTTTACTGCCTTATTAATGTTGCTTCTGGATGTTACTGACACAGACTCAAGTGGAGAGAGACTGATTTCAATGGGTTGAGGCCACGTTCCCTGATTTCGACTTTCTTGGCTACTTCCTGCCTCCTGTCTACTTCAACCGCGTGCCGATGACCAGACAGTCGGTTGCTGGACAAGATATTATAGTCCTTCAGTCAGTATTTAAACAATCAGACTTACTTAGCCAATCTGAGATGATTTCATCAAATACCAGCTTTTCCGCTTCCTCTCCTTTAGGAAAGTGAATAATGTCATCAGCGGGTGTGTAATTGTAGATGTCCAACATGAATTTGAATTTTCTGCCAGCGCCTGTATTGTTTTGTGGCCTTTGACCTACCAGCGATCTGAAGATAGATGGTGGATGGTCGCTACCCTCAAACTGTCTGGAAACTGTTATTGTAGCAAGCTTTCTGCTTTGACTCAGCGTCAATAGATTGACAGAACATTCCAGGTGGGTGATGAAGGAGGATGACATCGAGAACGTGGCAACTTGTGGTTGTCTTCCCTTGACAACCAGCTTCAGTAACATAAAGACTCTACCCAAAAACCGCCACCTGTGTGGTCTTGTGCATTTATCATATCACGAACTTATTTTTATGTCTTATTTATTATTTTATCTCATTTTTATGTCAGTTTTCTTCTATAGTTGCAAGCGTCTTTTTACTTGTCACTTTGTTTTACTTTTGTGTACACGATGTTTAATGTGGCTAATTACCTGCTTCTTCGTCTAATTGTAGTCACATATTTGCTACTGCGTTGATACTAAGCATCATGATGTCTCCGCCATTTATATTAAAGCCTTAAATAACCAAACATCAACCATTAAGGGAGGCAGTCCACCCTGCCTCATGGACGCCTCTATCATGATCACGTGAACACTTAATAATACTGTGATTAAACAGGACAGATATATTGGTAAGTAAAATATACTTGTGTTTGATATGTATTATTTTAACGCGGAAGGTAAGCATGCAAGGGAAGTATTCATCCCGATCTAAGGCCACCAAGGCCGAGGAGCCTGGAGTCAAACTGTGAGTAAACTTTGTAAGAGGTCTCTCTGCCAAACATCGGCGCACAGATGGGCTCCAAGACAAGGGGGGTAAGTCAAGATGTAAACCAATATAAACACAGATTGTTTCACCCGTATCATTCTCAGCTCATTCGCAAGGTAATAATCATCAAGTTACTAACAATGACTTTAACTATCAATGTTGTGGATGTTGGTTGTGGTCTCATCCTGACATCCTGCTTCCGCTTGTTGTTGTGACTGTTGTTCTCTCTGCCACTGTTCCCTGCATGACTGACACAACTTTAACTGTGATAGCTAACTTTCATGTCACTTTAAACATGCCGATGTTTGTTGGCCGTTCCTCTCAGATTTTCTCTTCATTGTTATTTATGTAATTAAAACTTCTTAAAGCTAATTACAAGGATTTGTGTCAAGTCTGTACTGCCTGCTCGTAATGTTGGAAGGAAAATTCTGTCTGCGTTCCATCTATTCCTAAGTTAACTAGCTAAGAGATGAAAAGATGTAGGATGAACATGTAACCACTCGCAGATGAGAGAAATAATAATAGTACGCATACATAATAATAAGAACACAGACACGGACTTACGCAGGATAACATGCACAGTGTACATATAAAAAAACGATAACAAAACAAAAAAACAACCTTGGAAATAGTTTGTGTCTGATAAAATCATCCGTCGTTGACAAGAATAAACAAGATAGTGAAGTTGAAAGGATAGAGATGACTGCACCGGATAATCTTCTTTCCGGCAAATGGTGAGATAAAAGAGGCTGACAGTCGATGGGGCACCAGAAGGCCGTAGATGGACATCATTGTGGTTCTACACAGTCAAGACAGTCAGATAATAAACAGTCAACACTGGTGTGAATAGAACTGGCATTACTCATACAACGGTTGATGTTGCCGGCAAAGGTGACACGTCCACAAAGGATACAAACAATTTCTAAACTTCTGGGTGTTATGATGCTCTACATCGACAACTCTCAATCTCCTGTCCTGCTTTGCCCTGTTATTCCTGTCCCCAAATATTCTAGAATCTGCCTTGTTGCCACCCTTTCCCTCCACCCATCTCCACCTCCATGGGAAACCCGGGTCACAGGTGAACGAGAGAGAATTAAGCGCACAGACTTACAGAAGTATGTGAACATGCGCAGTCAAGAGGATTTGAAGATCACGTGGTACGTGCGAGATTTATTTGCTTTAAGCAAAGATTTAACGTCAAGGTCACAATTATTTGCTTAACTCACTAATTTAGTCTGAAAATATGAAATCATCAAGAATTATATCGGTGATATCACGTCACTGATAATTTTTATGCGTTCTCAAATGGTTCGAGCCTCGATTTCTATCATCTCGACTTATCTGTGCTTGTGGTGTTTTGCAATTTGAGCTTGACTGTTTCCGCACATTATTTAGTACGTAATCGTGGATGTTGTCAGGGACGGGTACACTTTCAACGTCACACATCACTGGAAATCACTGACTGCCATATGTACACACGTCTCCACAAGTGTTCTTTTCACACAGATATCACAGAGATTTGACGTGGGCAAATAAAATTTATATAACTCAACATTAAACATTAAACACATACGTTAGTACAAATCATATACGGTATAACAACGGTATAAATGTCTTTTAGTGGCGTCGTTCAATTAAGTTGGTAGTCTGTTTTTTTTCCAAATAGTTCTCAAATTCCTACTAACAGTTTGGCTTCTGCCATTCACACTTATTCATACTTCCACACTGTCCGGAGCAGTCGTCCGAGAATAAACTTTCCGGAATAATCCACACTTTCCAAGTCTAGAAATTGTCGGTGCTGTCTCGGCAGACATCCGGCCGACGTCCCCGAATGATTCCTTTGAAACAACTCACAAGTTCCGGTTCTCGGCAGACACCCGGCTTCAAAAATTCTTCTGGAATCACCCACTTGCTCCAGAGCAAAACCTCCGCTCCTGCCTCCACCGCTAGTCTCTTCTCTCTCCCGTCTGCTCTCTTCCAATTTCTTTTCTCCCTACGTAAAATCTAAACTTGCGTCATATTATGACGTCGGGTTATGACGTCGGGTTATGACGCCAAACCACGACGCAGCAACAGAGAGCTTAGATATAGAGAGGGTGCACTCCTTCTTTATCCTTACTTGTTAAGAAAAGTAGTGACGGAGTTGCGTCCCTTCGAAATGGGGTGCTACGGCGCAGTTGCTACTATCAACCACTACTAAACAAAGTCGTCGCTAGCACTGTTTATCTTTGGAGTAAATGTCTAGGTGTTTGCGATATCAAATGACCTTTATCTAAGAACAGATTTTTGTGTCTTTTATTGATGAGAATTGCTTAGATAAGGGTAGTTTGGGAGAGTTTTAATACATGTCTGACAGCTGACTATATTTAAAAAGGATAACTTTTATAAATTCAAACAGCACATCCATGAGCACAAATTCGCATTTATTTAAAATCCATAAAAATCTAATTTATGAGAATTTATGAATATGGGAAAAAACAGTCAAAAACAGACTTACACATAAATATAAACAAGCCACATTCAGAAGACTTGCTCACATACTGAGACATATAGATTTCTGTTTACATACAAGCATGAGCAATAAATTCTCACACAAATGATAATAATCATAATTAATAACAAATCATAATACTACTATTAATAATAATGTATATATTTATATACATTCATATCCCTTTTGTAAGAACATTGGTTGACAATTTAAAGATAACAGCTATGCTTACTATGAAATATACAGCAAGCAGATACTCAAAAGGTATCATTCACACATGTACTTTAAATAAAGATTTATAACATTTTCTTTCACACTGTTCTAAAAACAATTTTAAATTACTTTAGCTTAAAAGCTACAAAGGATGTAACTTCAACATTTTTCGATTCTTTTTGTTCCTTTTTCAAGAAGACACAGAGCTATCTTTAAGAGAAAATGAAGGCAAACATTGATAAAATAGATTAATCCCACTTCCTTTCAGATCACACGCACCAAGTGGACAACAGAGGTCAATGCTTTTAGCTCTTCCCACAGAAGTTGAATCAACTGAGATTTAACTTTTTTCCCAGGAATTAACTGGTCAATATTTTTACAATAGGCACACTCTAATATCTTAACAGCCTCTTAAGACTTTTTTGGGGGTTGGACAGTTGTACTGACTTTCCTCGAAATGATCCGAGCAGAGATAGTATCCTTTTCTATACACATCAGATGTGTAAGATGGTCAAAATCTTTCCTTCTCATAAAGTTCATCTTATTTTGGACCTGTTGTAATAATTTTTTTTCAATATATTAATAACAAACATTTTATAACACCTCACCCCAGAGACGAATGCCTTAAATGAAAATACTATAACAAATTTAAATAGGTTTCTAATCAGATAAGTGAAATTCATCACACAGTTTCACAGTATAATCAGTAAAAGTCCTTTTAATAATCATAGTAAAGAGGCAACACGCGTTGTAGTAGACTAGCTGCTCTCAACTACAGTAGACACTTATAGATCGTAATTTGAGAATAAATTCGTAGCTTATCTCTCTTCGTCCTTTGGGAAATTGTGGAAACGTTTTTCTTTTGAGGTTGATTTAAATCTGGCAATCTGACAGTTAATTGCAGAAAAATTTGCCCACCTTGCCTCAAACGATCGCCTTGTGCCGTGTTGTTTCGTAGCACCCCATTACGAAAGATAACTCTAACCGACGAGCTTTCCCGCCGGTCGCGAGTGCACCCTCTCTATATCTAAGCTCTCTGGCAGCAACCCTACTCACTGGTAAGGGCGACAATCCCTGCCTACCTATTCCTAACAGATGTGTTACCAAAGCTACAGAAAAGAAATTTCTCTGTAAGATATTTACATGCAGCAGTAAATATACTCTGGGATTTCAACTGGTTTTAATTTGACAAATAAATACTACTTATTAATGTTAAAATGTTAGTATTCTTTTTACAGACCTATGGGAGACATCAAGAAATTCTTGTATACCTGGTTATGCAAGCAAAAACTGACACCCGAGTATGAATTTAGCTCAGGTGGTGGACCAAAACATTGTCCCAGATTTGAATGCGAGGTAACTTACTAATAAAAGTAAAATCATTGTGAAATACAATAATGTTCCAAACCACTCTTATTAAAGATAGAGTTCAAGCAGATTTGTATAGTCTGATTATAGTAATAGCAGTAAAACTTTTTATAGGATGATTCGTTTTAATGCAAGGAACAGTTTTAAAGTAATTGAAATCAGTTACATGCATCCTTCTAATAAATAGCAGTGGTCATTTGAGATTATACTTAACTATTAAGATGGTTTAGTTTTAGTATACACTTTTTGAGCCTATGTATTTATTATTTCTTGAAGCATATTTTTGATGGATATGTTTCAGTTCATCAGGATATTGTACAAAACTGCTGGATTACAAGTTTTCATTAACATTTATTAAGCAGCTGCGAGTTGAAGGCTTTGACTATGTTGGTGCTGGCAATTCGACCAGTAAGGAGGGGGGGGGGAATTGGTGTTTTACGCCGTGTCAGCAACTAAGGCTATATTACGGCAAGCAGCCAGCCCTGTAAACAGATGCCACGTGCAGAGAAAGAACAGCGGGCCCGAGACGAGAAATGAACTCTGGGCAGTCAACTTTCACTGTATTGGTGACAGGCGCTAACCGTTGCGCCACCGGGCCGCTCGACCAGTAAGAAGGATGCGCAGGCAAAAGCAGCACGTGACTTTACCGACTATCTTGTGCTCATTAAGAAGATCAATGCCAGTGAAGTCCCAGCAGCAGCTTTAAGTATAGATGCTTCTAATTACTTAATCACCTAGCACGTGGGCTAGGAGGCCCGTGACGTCACCGCGGAGTACCTGCCCTGTGACCTCGGAAACCGCCTGACGTCACGGCCACTGTGTACGGCAGTCGTGTGTGTGTGTACATGTATTTGTGCTAATAGATTCTAATTGGCTGGACATGTGGAGAGCGACAACCCTAAGAGAGACTATGAACTGTGTGTAACGTACTCAACGATTGGTAGAGCGGTCATAAAAGAGGAAATAGAACTGGAGCCTCGTTGCTAGAGGAGAGTGCGAGGAGTGTCATCTTCATATTAGTGTTGTATGACTGGACTATGTTGTGATTGATGTACACAAGCGATGTACCAGCGGCACCGTGCAATATCTGCTGTCAGGTCATTATCTCTCTGGTCACGCATCAAGCACCGGACGAAAAATAAATCGACATCAACGAGACACCGACAAAAGGCAAAAACCAAAACCCAAGGCGTCGATGCGACTCAGTGTACGGTAATCAGATTTTTAAAGACATGCAGGACATTGATGAACTTGCCAGAAAACCGGACATTGGGCGTCCAGCCTCGACATTTTATGAGCAGGCGGGAAGGGGGGGGGGTACTGGTGTTTTACGCCGTGCCAGCAACTGAACTCTGGGCAGCCAACCTTCACTGTATTGGTGACAGGCGCTAACCGTTGCGCCACCGGACCGCTTTATGAGCAGGCGGGACACGAGGTCAAAAGCGGGACTGTCCCGCCTAAACGGGACTTCTGGTCACCTAACAGTCTGTAGTAGTATTTTATCGATATAAGAACTTGTAATGATCACAGAGAAAATGTAAGGACGTGTGTGAGGAACTGTAAGGACCACATGACAAATATAAGGACTTATAATGCCATACGGCGAAAATTCTCTACGTAAGGACTTGTAAGGACCCTGCGAACCTTGTATCTTACAGAGAAATTTCTTTTTTATGTTTTCTTTTCAATCTTCCTATTTTAAATATACTTTTACACTACTGCTCATAAACGTGCACTCTTGGGTATATCTCCCAATAACAATATTTTATGCAAAAAAAAACTTTCCCTATTGGTAAAAAGTATGACACCTAGCCAACAACTTCACTTCTCATCACTGCTCATTTACTAGAATCATATGACAACCAGGTTACAAAGACCTAGAAGTATTTTACACTTTGGAGGTTTGGACTTTATCTAGTGTTCCTGGTGTTTCATTTTATTCAGAGGTACAAAGCCACCAGCGTTCATGGTCAGGTGAACAGAAATGAATTTCTCTTTTCGAAAATGATAGTTAAAAATCTCAACTGTGAATGGCCCCTCCGAATGGCCCATTTGGAGCTTCTGATGCGGCATCATAATCCCACCAGCCAGACGATGATTCTGGTGTTTGATCCACTGCTGTGACAGAAGGGGCAGGCTGGAAAAAATAAACAAAAGCCATAACTTTATGCATAAATCTTGGCAAACAACAAGTCTATGCTTTACATGCCGGATGCTTTCCCAGGAGGTTAGAAAATTTCAATAGAGAATCTCTCTAGTAATAAAAGTAATTAGAAACAGCAATACTTACAGCTGCTGCTGGGACCTCATTGCATTCATCTTCATAACGCGCACAAGATAGTGAAGTAAATAAAATTTTCTCCATCCCCTTGTTGACTAATGTTTCTACATGAGTGACCGAACCGATCACTGAAAGGTCCTGTGAGGCGATTCTTCCTTATCCAGAATGGCTCCAATTCTTCAGCCCATACCATTAAAACCTGTAACTCGAGGTTACACAATATATATATACTACCATTCTAAACTATATTCTTCAATTCACACATCTTTCTTTCACATTTTTCCAAGTTCAAAACCTACGTAATTACTAATACCATTTCACAAGACATAACTGAAAAATATGTCATTAATACAATTCCATAAGTAATAACAGAAAAAGATGTCAAACCTCGTCTAGGCGGGGTTAATTCAAAAACGGATCAGTGGTCAGTATCGCCCGCACCCAGCGTGGATGGACACCACCCTGTACTACTTGACAAAGCTCAACTCGGGACATTCACAACTCGTGACTCAGGCACGTCCTCTTCTCTCGGTATCCAGGGCCTGACTAAACATCCTTAACTCTTTCCCGCCAAAACCTACCGGTGAACTGTGTTCACCAAACACTTTCTGTCCCAGTTAACCCTTTCCTTTCTGCTGTTTTCATCCATTCAGCCATACACTCAACGTGCACTTTTAGTCCGTGAGCCGCAAAAGGGTTAAATATTAAAACACGGGGGGCACGGACTGTCTGTGACATCGTCAGCAGCTTTGGTCACGGTTGTCCGAGTTTCCCGACTTCCCCGTGGCAAGACGATGCCTATCCATAGGCATCCACAGGCCGTACTTTGCCCACCCCTGGAATAGAGTTGCGCCTCCCCTCACGTCCGCAAAGTTGGCTGATGGGGAGATGAGGAGTATTTTTGTTTAAATTTTAAATACCGTTTAATAGAAATAATCTCTTATAGTTATTTTTTTATGATTTTTTGAAATAGGTGAATTTCCATGCGCACTAGGAGAATGTGACCTCGTTGAACCCTGACCTAGCTTTGATCGATTTGCATTACAAATAAATAAATAAAAAAATTCAGGTGTCCCAGTGTCCAAGAATATTTCTTTATCATACACCCACAAGAACTTATTTCTATACTGTCTAACTTAGAGGATCAATTAACTTGTGTCAGTGTTTCTATTGCCATGAAAAAGCCGAAATTACCAGGCTGATGTCGTTTTAAACTGAATGAAGCTTTCTTTGATGTCGGCCAGTGAGCGTTCTTTCCATTTCTGTGACATGTGATTAAAAAGAATGTTGAAAATAGCTGTTTAATGGATTAAAAATAGTGAAACGAAGGTTATAATGAAAATAGTGTCAATTAATTACAAAAGATACATCAATGACCTGTTTCGCTTTTGTCATTAGCAGAACAACTGATGTGGAACAAGTTATGAATGTTGTCAGAAATTTCAAAAAATAGAATAAATAACCATGTGTGCATACACTCACTTCTCGCGAACAGGCGCACACGCACACAAACACAGAGCAGACAGACTACCACTCAGACGTAGACATCTTGTATATCTTGACTTTTCATGCGTCGTCATCAACAACACTTTTCTCTTCATCTATTTCCTGGTGACAAAAAATGTACCACTGCTGCCCATGTTATGACCTCGCCAGTCACGTGGCTAAGCATCACTTCATGTTCAGCATCTCTAACACAGATCACTTCCGTGCGAGCTGACAACGCGTGCAACAAATTCAGATTATAAATAAACAAGTCCCCAGTAGGAATAAATTAGCTGCTAGCTGCTATGACTCTAGTAAGAGACTATGTGATGATCATACTGTTGATTTTGATGTGACTCATATAAGTAGCAATTTAAAATATTCTAGGGAACAATTGGCACGAGAGTGACCCGTGATCACTACAGTGACATGATGCTGCACCAGACGGCTAATAACCGTTACCGCCCATGGAATGCATCTCCCTTTCAAGTCGCAGCTCTGGTCTTTGTCGTCAGCCTTCAACTTTCTTTGTCATCACTCAGTGATGCTGTACCTGCACAGGGTATGTTGCTTTATCGTGGTGTGGAGAGCAGTAGTCATGGTACTGATATGTTATCCCTCTTTATATTCAGTTTTAAAAGAGTAGATTTTTGTAATGTCAAATGTACAACCTCACACATTCAAGAACTACGACAGACATATACAAGCACACAAAATACACATTAAACACTCGTAAAACCTAACGAGCAAACAGGTAAAAGAGCAAAGCTGCTGATAAAACTTTAAACAGTTTCTTATATCTTGTAAGTGATTTTACTCATCTGTTTCATCAAAATTACTTTAATTTTTCAAATGTATCTGTAATGACATACTGATTTAATATATTTTATCCTTTATTTCATAATTTATCCCAGATTACTGCAGTAGTAAGAAGTATCACTAAAGATGTGCATGTGCAGACATCTATGTGCATTTTATGCCTGGAAGCAGAGTAATATCCCTTGTGGGAAAGAACAAATGTCAGCATAAGATAGCATTTATATAATATCAGAACATTATGGGTAAACAGGGTTATGTATGTTTGTCAACTAAAAGATTGCATATTGATTTATTGGATCTGTTATGGGAACAGTATATATGGGCTGGTTGCATATTTAGATGTAGCTGTATATACTATGCTATTTAGTAGGTACTGTTGCAACTATTTATAGATATTTATATGTAGTGATGGATGTAAGTATAATGAACTTATTCAATATATCATTAGTTATATTTTTTTGGTGAGAGTATATATGTCTGATGACCAAAGGCTCAAATTTGTATTAAAATTTGCCTCTAGATCGCTGTTGAGCATGCTGTTTGTTTTGCAAACATGATTGTATCCGCCATGTCATGATAACCATGAGTAATCAGCATGAAAGATGTCATGTTATGTCATGTCTCTCTCTCACTCTCTCTTTCACACACCCACATATAATACTTCTCTGGGTCTTTATCCACCACTGGTAAGCCTAGCATTAGGATGTGCTTACATATTTAAAACATTAAGTCGTTTGAAATACTTCCCGACTAAAGTATCTTTAGTAAATATGTACAAATACTTGCCACTCTCTGCATATTACACTCTCTGGTGATGTCTTACTTTATTTTACACAAAGGAACTTTGCTTATTATTCCCTGTAAAGGGCGAGGGCTAGAATAAAAAGCAATCTTGCTCATTTGACCGCATTCTACCGCGAATAAAGAATTGTCATTGGTATTGACATTTTCATTGTCTCTCTTTCAACCCTCAAAAATAACCAGACTATAGTGTCAGGCTTTCGCTCTCATTATTTAAAATTGCATCTACATGTCCTCTCAACAGCTTCTACTTGTTAGTTGAGTATCAAGTTTAACTCGCAAAGTGGTTTGAGTGGCTATGATAGGGAGGGTCAAAGGTCTAGTGACTCGGTGAAAATCTGGTATATTACTCATCTCTTTTCATGGCTCAACATAAACATTTTTAAATCACCATCCATAGAAAGTTCAATTTAGGACCTATTTTTAATGAATACAGTAATTGTTTACTTAATAAGCTGAAATATATATTAAGTAAAATACAGTTTAAGATCTCCCACTGGGTGTAGCCTTGACAATTAAGACTTTTATTAGTTTTAGTAGTCCTGGTGTCTGTATTGACCTCTTGCTCTGTGTGATGATATCTCTAGACCTGTAATGAGCAATATTTGAAAACATTCACAATTTATCTAATAATAGTCTGGTATATGTTAATGAAATATAAAAATGTGACTCAACGTTTCTGCAATCTTAACACAAAAGCATGAGCTATTTATTCCAAAGGTATATAGGTTATAAGGGAACAAAAAATCACAGTTAAATAAAGCTTGGTTAGAGTATCACTTTTTATCGGTAAGTCGCGTAATATTTTATTTATTATAATGCCATTCGTACTAATACAGACAAAAATCACAGTTATATAAAAATGCCTAATGGATCGCGGATTTGGATGGATATTATATTAAAAAGAATAGAAATAGTAGAACCAAACATATACGAAACCCACTGTCTCCTTCATTTATCCTAGTAGGAATAAGATTCTTGCTGTAGACAGACGACTGATGTGGAACAAGTTGTGATTCTTGTCAGAGGTTCAATAGTTTGAAATATTGCTCTTTGTTTGTTCTTGATATAAGGTAAAAACCAAATCAACCTCCAAGCCTGTGATGTTACACTTGTAGCTAGGTAAAGTAAACCGATATTTCTTTAGTAGGAGAAATGAAAGAAGAAATTCTTCGGGAGAAAATGCATAGCAGGACATAGAAATCCAAATGTGTGCATGATTCTAGATATCCTTAGATATCGTGCGCGTGTTGTGCTTTAATCCTTGAGTTGAATTATTCATTATCCCATTTACCAGTAATTTTGATCATAGATTTATCATTCTATGAAAAGCTGAGTGGACGTGGTTCCGTTTAATCATTCAAACATCCCAACAACCATTAGTTTGCTGTAGTGTTCTTCCCGAGTTTCGCTACAGACGGATTGGGTGTGACCATGGGACTGAAGGTAGAGGATGTCCTCGAGATGACAAGCACGTGGAAACAATGGGGATTTTCATACAACAATCTGCTCATGAACGTGTAAAGATAACAGCTTTTCATCAAACTCAACTGCTTAAAATGACAATTAAGTCCTGATTAGCCAGGAAATATCTTTAGCTTTAGTCTCTAAGAGAGACATTAATAAGGAAACAGTTAATCCTAGTGAAAAAAACATGATTACAACAGTGCTAAATGTATTCCGAAAGCATATGGACCGGGAAAAAAGAAATTGTATGCGACATTCATTTTCCTCTCATCTTCATGTGTATCACTGAGTTTATTTGCTTTCCTTTGTAGAGAATTTTGCAACCCAGTATCTCGCTATGTGTTAGCTTTTCCTGCAACTGAATGTTTTAGAAAAGAAAAAATATGAATATGAAATATAAATAATGAATAAAAGCGTAATAAATGTATTGGCTATTGTAAAATTTAAAAGCCACCAGTGTTTGTAGTACTCCCATCCATTAACTATTTTTACATGATTTTTCAAGAAAGCCCTTTCGTGCGATAATCTTCATTCTGTAGTGTCACATGTACAATACAGAAAACTGAAATGCTTGTCAGCTGCTGACAAGATCTTCACAAAGACTTCCAAAACTATTTCTTGTGTTCAGAGGTAGTTCCGCTTGCAATCAAACTAAATAGAAAATCAATTAATGAGTAGTTAGCATGTTTTGATCATTTAAGAATACAGATCCACTTTTATGATATTTACCTTTGTACTTTATACAACTTGCTTGACCTTTTCTAAAGAAATGAAACAACTGAGTTGTACAGAGGCGGTAAGTACACTCCAAGTAATCAAAGTTTTAGCCACGTAGTCCTAGGATTTCGCTTCCTGGTAAGTAAATAAATTTCTCATCCAGCTGCTTAGCACATGATCACCGAAGGTCGTTAGCCTTTTGGTCGGAAAGACAGAATGGAATGGTTGACAAAGAGAGGATAATGATAAGTGGAGAGAAAGAAAGAAATCTGTTTGTGCGTTAGTTAGTATGATTAAGTATAACTTACATGTCACAAGCACAAATGGTAAAATGACTTTTGAGCATGTTTAGTAGTACATTCTATTATTTACAATCGTTATTCATTATCATCAGCGTCAAAAGAACTAACAGCATTTAAAACTTAAGAAAGGCTTCAATAATGAAATAGTAAAAGAAGACCAAGAGCATTGAATAGACAGTAGAGCCAAACCCCACTTTATGCCGGATGTAAACACACCCATCTCATAGAAAATGCACTTGAGTGTGTCAGACTGCCTGCACTTATCTCAGAGCATCTGTTTATATGTACTTCATTGTCATTTATGTCATATTTATCTCTGTGTCTACCTATTTGTGTTGCAACATCATTTGTACATATTCACAGGATTGTGAGGGAGGCTAAGACACAGTAAATAATTAGAAATGGAGAGCTGCAATCTCTAATCATCTCACATTCTCACTTTAGCTGTGTAAAATAGTTAAAGATTAGTTATTCTTAATCTAGTTAAACTGCCAAGTCATGGTCAGTTAATATAGTGGTCAGTTAGCCCAGTCTTATTACATTATTATGCATATAAAATAATTTGAATTTATCAGACTGTATTAGTTGACCGTCAAGTTTAACTTGAAAGGAGATTTTAGGGGCTTTGTGGGGGTCAAAGGTCTAGTGACAGTGCAAATCTGGGATAACACCCAACTCTCTTCCTTTTGCCAGATACACATCTTGTAACATCACCATGCACAGAAAGCTTAAAAGCATAACATAAAGCTTCTTTTACACATACACTAATTGCTTAGTTAATGAGTTAAATCATATAATTAAGTGGAAATGGTTTGTAGCCTTGACAGTTTAAACTTATCCACGTGTAGTCCTGATATTGACCTCTTGCTCTGAGAGCTGATGTCTGTAGACCTGCAATTAGCAACATTTCTAAACATCCACAATTTATCTAAGAATCGTTTGGAATATGTAGGTTAACTATGGAAAATGTACCCCCCACCATGTTTTGTGGAATCTATGAGAAAATCATGCAGTATTTATTCTAATGGTATCCAGACTATTACGGGAAAAAACTACAGTTAATTAAGAATGACTAAGGAATCACTCTTTTGGAGGGGCAAGAATGATAATAAAAGGAAGGGAGATGGTAGCATCAAAGATATATAAAACATATTGTTTAATGGCAAACAGTCTTGTGCTTTTGGTAATGCCCCCATTTTAAAGGTTAATTAAAGCTAGCTAGAGGAGACTGGTGGGTTTCCCATATCAAACATACTCGTTAAATATCCAACAGTCAGTGCCAGTTCTACTATTAGACGACTGGGAGGTCACCTAGGACGCAAAAATGGCCTGCTGGTTTTTTTAAGATGAATAATTTTAGTGGAAAATATAATATTCATAGAACGACATAAGCAGCAGCGATTTCCTCTGACTTTTAATCAACCAACAGTAAAGCCTCTTTACTCGAGGACACATTTGCAGTCACCAGCAAGCCACAGGGAAGTAGATGGCTCAGGAAAGAGGGTAGAGGGGCGGGATGCAGAGGCGGTAGAGGGCGGTGTTGGTGGCTGGAGAAGGGCCTGGGATGATGTTTTGGTTTGTTTGTTTGTTTTTTTAAAATTATTTAAAGTGATAAAAAAATGTCAGGGAAAAATATCCTTTTCATAAAATGATACTTGCAGGACACCTTTCTTCTGCTTGAAGGTTCTCTTCATACGTGAGTTTCTCAGTTCATGTGTTTCAGGAAAGCCTGTCATCTGAGGGCACATTTGAAGTAATTAGCGAGAAAGAAGGGGGCGGAGGAGGGGTGGAGGAGGGGGCAGTTCGGGCGGATGGGAGAGGGGCTGGTCGTGAAGGACCCCTAGGTTGGATGGAACCCATTTCAGCCTCCCCTTTCTTTCTTCTAGCCTAAGTCGGAAGAACTTCTTCCGACTTATTCATAAGAAACACTGCAAATGAGTTTAGGGACAACAACACTGACCTTAGGGCTGTGTACAGCGGCGACGATATTAGAGATTAGGATTTGACGACCTGTACTTTTGTACTTACTGTCGGGACTCATTGTCATAAATATTTTACTTTCTTAATTAATTATTTTATTTTCCATTCAATGGGTGTATTACGCTTTATTTGTCAATTTAAGTGTTTGTTTTGATTTATTTTTATTATCTAAGAGTGCGTCTGTTTGCATACAATGTGAACTGGTGGCTTCTTGCAATGCTTTATGAACAGAATATTTGAGGTTGGTTATTAAGAGATAAATGTGTATTAAGACCTATAGGCTGTATGCTTCTCTAGTTTTCAACAAACTGTATCAAGCCGGACAGGGAGCGAACGGCGCTGGCTATTGAAATGTGTTTGGGTGGCAGCTGGACACCAGGTTACACCTTTACGACTTTGTAGTGTTAGCTGCTCCAAGAGACGCATCACACCCTTGGGCCGGCCCTGCCAACAGCTCAGTATTAATTACTAGACACTATTAAGTTTATGCACATTTTACATATATAATAGTGATTACTGACAATGCTATGTAAATACTGATGATGTTTGACACAAACTAATGATGTAATAAACATACTGCTGATGTCATGTACATTCAAAGTTTATTCCATCCTACAGAGACACCATCGTCCTGCCACATTTCAAGCGTCAAAGAGGGGGACCCGACAAACATAACATGCACATTCAGCTCAGATGTTTATGCGAATAAATCAAACATCAAAATAATTCGTTTTGATGATGATAACGAAGGTAATTTTTTTTTAATTGTAATCTTGGTCTTAAATTTGTCTTACTATACCCTGTAAACAATGTCTTTCGCGTAGCAGTCGAAACATTTTTAATAAAATACCGAAATTTGAAAGATCATAATTTAAAAAAAAGACTTGTTTTTACCTAAGTGTGCATTGATGTGCGTGTGTGTGTGTGTGTGTGTGTGTGTGTGTTCTCGAGCGTGCGCGGTGTCACAGACACAAGTGTGAGAGACGGAATTTGAAAGTATTTCTATCAACCAATTGCTTTGATTCTTTCAAAGGTCTTCAGTTGACAATGATTGTAAATATTTGACAGTCGAATATCTGCAGACATAAAACTAATATAATAACTATGCAAGGTACTCGCGTCGCACGCTGCTTCTGGCAAAAAGACAGACCAGTCTGCAACACAGTATCAGGATACCAACACACCTTCACAGATGAAGTCGGCATCACAATACCACAGTCGTCCCGCAATCAGTCTGGACGATACGCTTGCATCGTGCAAGGCTCTGAATCCACAGCATTTGCATCTTGTAACTTTACTGTCATGACAGGTAATCCCTGTGTATAACAGTTATTTCTCATGTTTTAATATACTTTGTTTCTTTAAGCTGCTAGGTTTGTATGTTGTTTGTACTTCAGTACTGTAAAATTTATTAACTCCATAAAAGCTTTGAATGTACTATTGGACTGATTAAACAAATTAAAAATTATTTTGGTACAGCCGGGACCACGACGTGTGCGATCCCGTCTGTCAAAATGTCGTCCCAAACATCATTGACCTGTAATTTCCCAGAGGACATCAGCAAGACCAGAGCAGACATTTCTGTCTATCATCATTCGATGCAAGGTCGTACAGGTAGAGCGTTATGTAAAATAGTTCTGACACTATGATTCAATTCTCTCGATATCAATTCTTGTTGATGTTAACGATATATTTATATTCCGCAAGTTGCTTTCATCTGAGTTGTCGCCATCCTCATTATAGTCTCTTGTTCCTATTTGCCATAATGGCTTTGACTTTCTTGGATGGCTGAATGACAGGCCATCATTGGATGCTCTTCACACATTACTTTTTGAATTTTTTCTCCCTTTTACTTATAATTCCTAGAAGATTTCCTTTGTAAGTCCTGATGATCTTTACGTGATTTATGAAGGTATGAAACCCTGAAGGTACTGAAGTAATGCCATTAAGTGATTGATCTTTGCTTGCCAACTTTGTACCAGTCTATGTCTATTCCCCTTTTCCCCTGAACAGAAACTGTGATGTCCTGCACATGGGAGAAAGAGAAGTTGAATTGCAGCACTCATTGTGGCTACGAGGTTGAGGGCAACGTGTCAGATCACGTGATTCTTAGGGTCCACAACACGTCGGAAGATCACGAAGGAACGTACGACTGTCAGATTAAGGGTTTTGTATCAGCCTTTTATAAAAACTGTTCCTTTGAGCTTGAGAAAGAAGTTGAACAACAGCCCAGAACCACGTCCTTCTGTAATATTTCAAGGGTCAACGAGACAGAGTCTGTCGAGCTGACATGTGCATTCAGTGTTGATGTCAATGCGACTAGACAGAACTTCAGTGTGATTCATCTTGCTAATGAAGGAAGAAAAGGTAAAATAAAAAAAATGTTTTGCATATTAATGCTATTAGACTAATATATTTTTTGTTAAACATGTTGAAAACGTTTTCCTTTTAATTTAATTTTTCCATTTAATTGTTAAATGAATTGTAATGTCTTAAATATTTCATTTATTCCTTTTGGTCTTAAGGTGTTCTAGGTTTTATATCTTGGGAACAAAAGTGATAAACAGCAATAACAACTTAATTCTGATATTTACCTTACTGTAGCTGTTGACATCCTCACCTGCGTTTGGGTGAAAGAGAAAGTGAACTGCGTGACGGCGCCGGAATACGAGTTCAACAGCACAATCACAGACCAACTCGTCATCAGAGTACCGCGAGCGTCACGTGACCACAACGGAACATACGCTTGTCACGTGCAGAGTTTTGACTCAACAGGGTTTGCACCCTGCGAATTTATCTTCTCTAAAGGTAGTGCAACATAGAATATAAGAGTTGTCGCCAGATATCAAGTCTGTAAATTTTCACATTTATTAGCACATTACAATATAAACACAAACAATTATTAGTCCGTGTACGACTATTGCTGATATAAATAACAGCCGTTGTTTTAGTATTTTTTTTTTACATTCTTTGCATATGCTATCCCTGATAGTTCAGATCTTATATGTAACAATGTTTATACTTACAATTATATTTTTAGACTTAATTCCTTCACCTAAAATAAAGGTATTTAGTTAAGACTCCTTCAAATACTGTAAAATTTTCGTTGAGGATTGCCTTATCAAATTATATATTTTTTTTTAATTTTTAGATGGCAAAACAAAGTGTGAAATTCCATCTGTAAAACTGATGTCACAAACATCTTTGACATGTTATTTCCCAGAGGACATCAGCAAGACCAGATCGGACTTTACTGTCCATCATCACTCAATCCAAGGTTTCACAGGTAATACAATTGTGAGACATACGTGTGTAAATTATTGTCTGAAATCTACAGGTTTGATCATAATTTTTTTTTTAATTGAGCTTAGAGTTATCAAGCTCTTATGCTTGTTATTCCACTTGTTGTTGTTGCTGAGGATGATTATGACGATGAAACATTAATATTGGTTCTTGCAGACAAGCAAATGTTATGGTTTTTATGTATGACTTCCAGAGTTGAAGGTTACTAAAACTTATTTGTTTTGTTTGTTTGTTTGTTTGTTTGTTTGTTTGTTTGTTTGTTTGTTTGTTTGTTTGTTGTTTTTTTACGGAACACATTCCTAATTTCCGTTTCTTGCCTTCCTTATGACCAGATGCAGTATCGTCCTGTGAATGGAATAATGAAAAATTGAACTGTAGCACCAGTCGTGGATACGAGGTTGATGGCAATGTAACAGATCACGTGACTCTTAGGGTCCACAACACCTCGAAGAATCATGAAGGACTGTACAGCTGTCAGATGACTGGTGTCGGATCTGATGGTTACGAAAACTGCTCCTTTCAGCTTGAGAAAGATGATAAACAGCAGCTGGTGGACATGTCGTCTTGTAATATTTCAAGTGTCAAAGAGACAAAAGCTGCAGAACTGATCTGTACATTCAGTGTTGATGTCAATGAGACGAAACAGAACTTCAAAGTGATTCACCTCGGTCATTATGGAAGAAAAAGTATTCTGTTATACACTATTTGTTGAAGTTGAGACTAGTGCTAAACACACTTTTCTTTGACTTTACACTTTTACTAGACACATTCTAGGATTATGTTTACAAATGTAAACAGGCGCATTTGCAGCGGATTGGCTTCTGTTCTCTATTTCTGCCGGTAAACAAAACTTTTATTGAAATGTGCCTCGATTTCAACTCTCTGTCTACCTATGGTGCTATCGTTCACATTTCTGGCTCATACAGGTTTTGGTGTCCTGGTATGCATCTGGATGGGAGACAGACTGGACTGCACCACATCCCCGACCTACGAGTTCAACAACACCGTCAGCAGGCAACTCGTCGTCAGAATACCGCGAGCGTCACGTGATCATAGCGGGAATTACGCTTGTTACGTGCCGGTCTCTCAGCTCGACGGGTTTGAATCGTGTGAATTTATGGTCATGACAGGTAGAGGCACGTTCAACTTTACCCCAGGTTTAATTGCAGTACTCACTGTTGTTTTACTCACCCGATTATAAAATACATATCATCAAACATCACCATCCAACACATTCTATTAGAGATTTCACACGAAGCAACATTTTATTACAAGTTTCATTAGCTGATTTAGTCACAGTTGAATCTGTTTCTCATCTGTTTTAACATCACGCTGTGGTGCAACTAATCTCTACTTATGGACCAGCTTATATTTCCGTGGTAGAGTGGATTAAGAAAGCACAACGCTCCGTGCACGATGTTTTCGCGCAATGTCTGTAATATTAATCGCCTCGGAAGAGAAATTCGCTTCCGGCACTTGAAGGGAGTGTCGATGTTATAGTCTGTCGTGGCAAATGAATACATTTTGCACAAGTTCTTCAACAGCTGTGACGCATTCCTGTCCTTCTCCTTGATGGTAAGTTTTGATTTCCTTTTCTTGTTAATAGCAGATGAAGTTATTTTCTCATGTCAGACTACAAGCATTTTAACTCGGCAGTGTTTATTTACATTAAGAATTTATCTTATTATCTTAAGTCACTCGTCTGCCTCACTCACTTTTGGTAGTAAAATTTAAAGCTCTTTGTGTGTGTGTGTGTGCGTGCGTGTGCGTGTGCGTGCGCGTGTGTGTTATTGTCTAATATGACTTGTGGATTCTCAATATTGTACTGTTTCCAAGTCACAAAAGTAGAAGCATCAGTCACATCATCGACAGTGCGAATAAATCTACACCAAGTAATTTATTTCACAATAAATAATAGACTCGTCACTCAGCTCTGAATCAGTCTGGTAACAAACAATGAAGTTCTGTCACCTGGTTTCCCAGGACAGCTCTCTACCACAAAAGGGTGAAAAACAACTGCAGCTGTTTTGTGTATAAATAAGCTTTTGCACCACAGTTTCAGACGCCTGATCATAATATTCTACAAGTCGATGGAGAGAAATCGTTCAACCTACAATCATGTTCTGACGCTCACATCAGTATTGGCATTTTCTTCACATTATCTTTCCAGACTACACGGCAACTGTTACTGGCAAAAATATGTCCCCAGAGTGAGATAAAAAAAAAAAAAAAGCCCACTAACTGAATCGAATTGGTGTCGCCGCCTCCCTCCCCTCCAAGCGGTAAAACTATATGACAAATCCTTTACCAGTTGACTAATAATTGTTATAGAGAGGGAGATAAATCAGGTTAGGTGATCAATATTTAGGCGCATATTGTGTGTACTTAGGGTACCCAAGGTCTACTGCATGCTATTGTGATGTGTTTTAAAGAACACTTAAGGTTATAGATTGTTATAAAATCGGTCAGTCGTCATCTATTCTACTTTCAAATGATTTTAATTTATTTCACATTCATCCATTTAAAAATATCTACAGGAATTATGTAAAAAAATGGGATATCGTCTGCTAAAACTTAATTTAAACATGTGTATGTTTATTTTAATGAATAAAAATATAATGACATGCAGATACATTTTTGTTACCTGCAGTTTAACCACAAACACAGAAAGTTTAGACAGCAAAGTCTCCAAAGTCACAATAACTCAACAATGGAGAGAGTTGTGTCCCTTGGCGTGGCGGGCTGAGTGGATCTGCTCTCCTTGATATTTTTGACCTTTTGTTGTCGTGCTTCGATTTGGATAAAAGTGTTTGACCTTTATGTTTACATGTTCTTCTGCTTTCTTCCTCTTATAGTTTACAACAGGACGGTATATAATGTATATAATGTTATTTGAAGTGCGAACTGTCTAGATCTATTGGCTGGAGTCCACTCCGCCCGCTTCACTCGCTTCGACAGCGACCTTGAGCTACACTGAGTAAACTGAAGGGATGATCAGCCTCTTGTAGTTTCATGTGATAACGTTTCTTTATATTCTCAAGATTACTCAATATCGTCCCAGTATTGTACTGACCTTATTGTCTGGAGTCGTTATCGTTACATCTACAGTTATCTCCCTTTACTGACAGTAAGCAGCGAGTCCTCGCGTTGTTCTTCCTTTTACATCTTTGTAATTATTATGTTAACATGTTCTAAATCTTTGTTAATATTTTGTGATGTTCTACATCTTTGTTACTAATTTTGTTAATTTATTCTACATCTTTGTTACTTTTTTGTGATTTAATTTGTTCTTCATCTTTGTTACTATTTTATGATCTTGCTCAGCGCAATAGGTTCCCCTTTGTCTGAGATTGCGCCTTATAAATTCCCACATTACTGTATTATTATTATTAACAACCTTTCCCATAATGCTAGTCCTTTTTCACACCCTTTGCAATATCATGTTACTCGCAGCTCTTGTTCTTGTTATTTCGTTACTCTTTGTGTTTTCTGTATCTGATTTTATTCTTTGTTCAGTACGGTTGTTTATTTTTATAGTTCATATGTAATTTGTTTCCTTGTCCCTTGTATGCTGTCCTTAGGAGTGTGAGTATGCTTTTTACAAATTTGGTATATATTATTATTATCATTATTATTATTATTAAAATATTCACCAGGAAAAACTCTTTTGATGATTAATAAAATCTTTAAGCCCAGTTGCATCATTTTCAAACTCAATTTTTTTTTTGCTTAACTTTAGTTGCATAAATAAGATCTTTTAAAATGTAGACTTATACTTTTGATGATATATAACAGATAAGAATGGAAATAAACGAATTTTAGGTAGACACTTTTTATCAGACAAGCATAAGCCAATAGACATGTTTATATTCTCTAGCACTATAGTCGAATGGTAGACATATATAATGATATATACAAGGTAATGAGAATCAATATTATTACTTTCTTCAACAGAATGCCACACAAATGATTGCCACTTGTTTTTCAAATCAGTACCTGTGGCCTCTACTGTGGAAGCAGCTCTCTTTTATCTTCATTCTCTTTAGTTTATCAAGTGCGCAAGGTATATGACAGTTTCAAGTAACACTATCATATTTTCTTACTCAACAGCTTCTCAGTTAAAATCAACAGTTAATTTTGAGCAGATCACAACATTGTCTATGTTCACATTTTATAAATACTCAGAATATGTATGTATTTGTCTCTCCCTGTCACATAAGCACATGGGCTATTATAAATTTGCTTGATTAGTATATTTACCAGTGTAAAAAAAGTCTCTTTTTTCATTTATGTGGTTTTAAACCAATTTCTTATTCATGACATGATTCCTTTTTTTAAAGGCTATTTGAATTCTGCTGAAAGATACACAGTTGAAATTTTACAAGCAGAGCTATACTTGAACAAGCTAACATAAATTTGTTTTGTGAACATTCCCAGCACTGATGTGTTATTATCTAAATACAAAAATATTATAAATAGTCGTTTTTCAGAGATGCAGAACTATAGTTACTTTTTATCATTTAGCTATTACAAATTTAGGGTTTGGTTGTTTTGGTCTTATGTATTAATTTACATCACACACACATATTGTAACTATAATAACGATGATTTTTGTTTGCATTTTAATGGAATTTCAGATAACAGCTCAACATGTGATGCTCCATGGGTGGAACCATTGGCCAATACATCAGTCACTTGCCACTTTTCCAAAAATGTTAATGAGACAAGTAGTTTCTTTTATGTCGAGTTTGAGAGTGATGACATGGGGAGGAAAAAAAGGTGTGCAAATCAATGATTTACTCTTTCTTTTACTGCTATTTTTATCACAATGCTATTGATGAGAATAATTATATTTCTGCTTATGGACAGCAAAACTTACCAATAAGCTTGTAATCACTTCAAGATAATTTTTTTTATGGGAAATTTTCCCTTTTTCTCTGTTAAACTGTAACTTGACAAAACAGATACAGGTAGTCCTCGGGTTACGTCAGCCCCGAGTTACGATATTTTGTTACGACACGTCATCAATTTACTGTATAAAGCCTTGTTTACGACAAATATGCCATTGACTGTAGAAATCCTTGTTTACCACACATCTGTATCAAGCCTTGTTTCCACTTCAGTGCTTTTGCGTCGTAAACGTCGTAACGCCATCTTTGTGTTTCATTTCATTATTAACCCGTATTTTACATGTTTTTTTGTTTGTTTTATTTTTGTTTTTTTTAATAATTACTGTGTTAGGACATGGTAAGTGCTTACAGTATGTTATTTATGAACAGTGTGCACGTATGTTCCGACTTACAGCGAAATGCGGTTTAGGACGTGACGTAGGAACGGAACAACGTAAGTCGAGGACTGTCTGTATTCTGAAACTTCAAGCTTTATATTTTCACATCATATTTTGCAGACATTTTGGACTGTGGATGGTCGTCAGGAAAGATGGACTGTTCTATTTACAGACCTGGATACAAATACGATAGCACAACACATGTGTCTAACAAATTCTCCTTGGAGATTTTACGAGCTTCTGCAGAACACATTGGAACTTACAGATGTAATGTTGCTGACGTAGACTCTAAAAATATCAAGCCATGTGAATTTAGGGTAAAAGTAGGTAAGAAATTCTAAAATGTCTGCTTACTGCATGTTACTTTACAGGCGTTATAAAATCATATCTTAAAAGTGTGAGATCTGTTGAGATCATTAAAAGGAACTGTAGACAGCTTTTTCTTACCTTATAAATAAAGCTCAATGGTGTAAGGTGTATGTTAGTGCATGGTGAAAGTGAATACCAATATGCAAATTCACACAGGTTTAACTGATATCAGCTACCTATAAATTCATATGCAGAAGGTTGAAGAACACGTTCTTATGATATATTTTACTTCAGCAAATGCTTATAAACTAATGAAGTTTATTCTCCTTTATTTTTACATTTTTTAAATAGTTAAAAATATCTACTATGCTGAGAGAATGTTGACATCAAAATTTAGGAAGGTGACCAAAGGGAGAATGCTGATACATAATTTAGGAGCATAATATGGCCTGAGAGAGAACAAATGAAAGAGTGGAGTGAAGGAAGAAGGAGAGCAGAGGAGCAAGTGAAGGGTTTGTGTATAGCTGCTTGCTCTACCATGATTTTTATCTGCCTAGAAGCTGGTCCCCCCACTTGCTAACTTCCTGTACAGTCTTTTCTTATAATTAAATTTATCTTCAATTAGTCGATAAGGTAAAAGGAAAGCAAGACTTAGTGAAGCAGGTGGAAAACCTTTTACTGTTTCAGTCGAGAAAACAGTGTGTGTAATTTCATCAAAAAAGACAAGGACATCACTAACATGTTACTACCCAGAAGACCTCAACAAGACAAGAACAAACTTTACTATCTACCATTACCCCAGAACTGGCTTAAAAGGTATGTTGATCTGTAATAGTGGATTTTTTAGTTTTAGAACCATTATAAATATTCTTATTTTATATTCTACTAAGCAGAAGTCGATTTAGATTTTTATAGCTTTACTTACTAGCATTGTCCGAACCCTAAGGCACTCATACTAGTCATTTTGTTGACACATTACTTCCCAACAATTATAATGACCGAGGCTACTTATGCTATTTTTATATAATTAATTGTGAAAGATATATTCAGCGCCATTTCTTACACAGTTACCAAAGTTTCACTCTGTCTAATTTGTCATACTCAGAATAAAATATGTACCGCCTTACAGAAAAAAACCCTAGTGTTCGATCTCAGCACATTAGCTATTACTGACTCAGAGCCTAATATATTAACCTTCATTAATTAAAATGGTCAAATAAAGTTTAGGCTGCTTATCTCCATTCGCTTGATAATGTTCCAAATTTTCATGTCTTCTGCATCAGAAGTCATTGTGGCTTGTGAATGGAAGAGAAACAACTTGACTTGTAACACCACCCATGGCTATGAGTTTGATAACAGAGTGTCCGACTATCTCACTCTCAAGATCCCTATGGCCTTGGAGAGTCAAGAAGGGGCGTACAGCTGTCACATTTCGGGTGCTCGGTCTCTGCATTATGACCTCTGCACCGTCACACCTGAGAAAAGTGATGGCACCTATTGTAATGTTTCTGCTAAATAATAATTCATCACAGATATTTGAATTTCATTTAATTATATATATCCTTTGGGACACAGAACTATCACTGATGCAAGATATTAGACAAATTAGTCTATACCTTTTTCCTCAGGAATGTTGCTGTAGCCCCTTATGTGTTTGAGTAATAACAATGACAGTGCTTTATTGATCGTTGCAGAAAATGTGCACCACAAAGGCTCATCAATAAAAGCCATAAAAATATCACAGTCACTCATTCACACAAAACAACAAATGACAATAAGAAATCAGTAATTTATATTCTAGTAAGACAGTTTAATTACAAGTTTAACTGGTAATGTGTTACGACCTTAGACATTTCAATTAATAATATCTAACATAAGGATACACATCATATCACATGACAAAACACATTATAGAATAGGAGAAATTTAATGACTTTGCTTGTTGATCTTTAGGTTGATGTATATGACTGCTGCATGTGTAAATGAGCATCTAAAACAGTTTTGCAATTAAGAGCAATAATCTGTTTCTGTTTATATATCAGTACACTTATCTCATTTTTTTTCCTGTTGAAGCAATGACCTCAACTTGCCAGATCCCAAGTGTTGAAGAGGCCGAGCCTACAACACTGACATGTAGATTCATTGTTGATGTAAACATGACTAAAAGGAACTTCGCAGTGGTCCATTATAGTAATACAGACAGAAAAGGTAATGTAAAACATAATTACAAATTGCAAATATAAAGCAAGCAAGGGGACATAACAAGGGCCATCTGACCTTTAATCAAACCCAAGTAACAGTAATCTACCTCAGCCTCTCGATTAATTAATTTATGGCAAGACACATAAGGCTCTTCTATGTTGCTTACTGTAAAATCTGCAAGATCAGCCCCATTGTCCATGCTTTATGACTCCAAACTATTAATATTGTTAATTATTCTTTAGCTCTATCCAAATTAGACTGCTGCAACTCTCTTCTTGCAACCTGTCCATAGTAATTAATTCACAGAACATTCAGAACTCACCTGCACATCATTTCCAGACCTGCAAATCCAAACATGCTACCCTACTTCTGCACACTCTTCTCTGGTTACCAATTAAAACAGGAATAGACAATATACTCTCACCTCTATTTTGTGGATTATTTATTTGCTCTCTTGTCTGACCACACTTCTGCTCAAAACCTCTGTTCCTCATCTGACTCTTGCATCTTATCCACTCCTCTTATTAAGAGAGTCACATATGGACACTGCATCTTATTCTTTGTGCTGCAAGACAGTAGAACTCCATTTGATACAATATTCTATAGTCTGACCTAAAGGCAATCTGAAAACAATCACTGAAAAATATTTGTTTAAAATATTGACTAAAATTACTGTTTGATCTTTTGTAGTCATTTTGTACCCATGATGCATTGATGCAATTCATTTTATTTTGTTAGTTAAATGTTTTCTTTTATTTTTACTTAGTTACTTTAATTTTCATTAGCTGTGTATTCTTTAACTTGTGTTCTCATTTACTGAGAGTACTCGTGTTTTCATGTATAGCATATTATTGCTAGCTAATATTTTAATGTCATTTCTTTATTATCATTAGTCAGCACAGAAAGTGTGACCTGCATTTGTTGTGACACTATGTGATAAAAATGATGTATTATTATGATAATTAATCATTGCTGAAAGTGAAGAAGAAAATTAAAATTTTAGTCTTGAAAAAATTGGACTTCTCTGAGTGTAGATAAGAAAGAGCTAGCTTCTATGGAATGGCTTTCAGTATATGATGCACTGGAGAACTCAAAGGAAAACAATATCAATTCATCAAAAGTCTTGACTTTCATCCCATCATCTTTTTTAAACAGAAGGAAAAAAATCTCTTGAGTGCTTCTGTCCTCTTCCATATAAACGTTTATGAAATTCTCAATCCTGTTTTGTTGAATACTGATTTCTGTGTTACACTAGCTGCAGAAATCGCAAATTGCACCTGGCTAGGTGCTCATCTGGACTGTACCACAGCTGACGGATACCATTTTAACAACACTGCTATGGATCATGTTGTCATTAGAGTACCACAGGCATCACACAATCACAGTGGGACGTATGTTTGTCACATAATGGGTGTTGTTGACAGCAGTTTTGAGCCGTGTGAATTTATCATCATGCCAGGTGAACACAAGTCTATTTCTTGGTAGCAGTGATTTTATAGGTTCATTCATTATCAGTGACTACATCAGATGCTTTATAGCATAAATAAATTAATAATACATAAGCTTAAAATGTAATATCATTTGGTTTGTTCTGAGAAATTTTGAGGAATTTAAATACTTCCCTACTGACTTTAGATTTTCTTTTCTGTTACTTTTTTGTCTTCTTTACTGCAGCAACAACCTCTTCTTGCAATATTTCAAGTGTCCAAACTATGGAAGCAATGACACTGACATGTACATTTAATGTTGATATCAACATGACAAGAAGGAACTTTGCTGTGGTCCATCGTGGTGTTGAAGATGGCAAAGGTGATGCACAAAGCAATCATTAATAACATTTGTAACTTTTCCTCATCTCAGAATTCTCTCTCTATTCTCTTGCTATTCTTTTTTGTCTTGCATTTCAAGACAAAGACTCTTAATTTAAATACTTGTATCTGCAATTATTCTATAGTCTATTACATGGCTGCTTAATTAGTTTCTTTATTTTGAGGACAAGAAATTTTTTAAAAAGTGAACTAGAGTCCAAAGGAAAATCACATCTCAGCTCAAAAAAAAATGTTATAGTTTCTTAGCATCACTAGTAGAGGTAAAGTTTATAGAAACTAATTATTAAACATATAGTGCAGTAATTCATTTGAAAGTTGAGCTTTATTTGGCAGTCGTTATAATGCCTACACGAAGATTTTAAAAGTAATCCAATATTGCAACTTGGTCTTCTCTGATAGAGCTTTGTATCTCCCCAGAGCTCAGGTGTATTACCATGTTCTATTCTGTGCCATATGCGGCTCCATGTATATAAACTTATGTCTGGTTTGGGGGGCATCTAGCTGATGGTCTATTTGATACTGATGTTTGACTGCTTGTTAGGGGCTGACGTACTAAACTGCACCTGGATGAATGAACAGCTGAATTGTACCACAGCCCCAGGATACAAGTTCAACAAAATAGTAACAAATCACTTCAGCATGAAAATACCACAAATTTCCAAAGAAAACAGGGGAATATATGCTTGCCATGTTCTGGGTGCTAGAAGCAATGGATCTGAAACATGCAAATTTATTTCTTCATCTGAAGGATATACAGGTAGATCTACACATAGATATGATCCTTTAAGACAACTGCCTCTCATAAAAGCAGCTGTATGCACTGTTTATAATGATTTAATAATTTTAATATTTCAATCATTGTAAGTGTTTTTAATGGACAGCATACTTTAAACGAGATAAAATGTAGATAAATTCTCACCCTGTATGACAAAATTTTAAAGAAATAAAAAATAGACTAAGCCTTTGACCTTTGTTTCAGATAAATTCTTCCTAAATTGGTTTATAATAGCTGCTGGTGCCATCGCCATGTGCCTCCTTCTGAGTCTGATCCCTGTAATTGTTATCCTGAGAAAGAAGAATACTTCGCGTATAAATGAAAGGTAGCCATCATAGTATGCCTCTTTTCCTCTCATTTCTCTCTCATATGTTATTTTGTGCTTCATAAGAATAGACAGATACTTTGTAGAGATCTGCTTATTTGTCAATCAAATAATCAATCAATTAGTCAGATAATCAATATTGCAAGCATGCATTCCATTTTGCAGTGCACTGTGACAGTATAATACAGTATTCAACACTGTGAAAGTATGATATGGTATTTCAGCTCTGTGACAGTGTTACAAAGTATTCAGCACTGTGACAGTATTTCAGCACCCAGGCACTTCTAAGACACTCTTCTTCTAAGACCATAGTTAGTCTAATACAGTCCTTCTTGATAGGCAGATAAACTTTTGTTAGAAGTAAACTAGGACAATGCAGTTTCACAAAGAAGTGTATTATTAACATTTGCTTTATTAACTATAATATATAGTGTTACTATTTGCCATAATTATTATTTATCTTCCTAAATGTGTAAAACTTAAGCAGTGTGCAGGTGATACTTCCTTGCTTGGTAACTTAAAAATACATGTACCAGTAACTGTCATAAGCAAAAACTTAAAGGAAATGATAATATTCATTAAGACCTCATCAGTGTAGGAAACTGATTTGAGAGTAATTGTTTTATGTTCTCTCCATCCACAGGCAACGATCTTCACATATACAACCAAACTGAATACTAGAGTATTCTAAACTAATATTAAAGCAGATAACCATAAATCACAGCTCAAAGATTCAGTTCTTGGGAGTGATATTCACAGCATAAATATATTGGTCACTTTACACAGACAGCACAGTTGAAGTTTTAAAGAGAGCAGTCACTGGAAGGAACTGGAGTACCAATCCAAAATGTCAAACCTTTATCAAGCTCTTGTAATATCTAAATTTTTATGTGCAGCTGTACTCTTTAAAGCAAAGAAAGAAGCTAAACTCCAGTTAGGGCTTTCAGCAGTTTGAAGTATTATTGGGACTATTATTGGAAATACATTCATTTACCCCAAACCAGGCAATGCAGACATATGGGAAACGTATAGGACTGATTACAACTTTTCTCTTTCAGAAACACGTTGCACAATGATCCTACTGACACCTTTGAACTTCATATCAGGTACTGTCTGTTTGCTGATGTTTCTGTATGGTTGATTGTGGGCTTGTCTTTTGTCTTTCATGTGCAGTGCGTGGGGCTCGTCCCCACATGGGTAAAAGAGATTTACAAATTCGATTAGTAATAAGAAGAAAAGAGCTCTTACTATTGCAAAACACTCTCCAGACCACTCAGTTAATCAGATTCACACTTAACCTCAGAAAGACAGGAAAGGTAGCTTAACTCATCTTCCAACAAATCACATTAAAATAGAGAAAACTAAGCAAACAGAACCAAAAATCATATTATCATACCCAGTTATGTGGCCAGAGAGAGATGCAAACTTCACAAAAGCGAGGACAAAGATAAGATAAGATAAGATAACTTTATTGTCCAGCAAAGATGTGTCTTCCAGCATGCAAGCAGTCAGAGAGAAAATCAAAAACATCAACAATAACATCAGCAATGGCAGAAGTGAGCACACACACACACCCACACACACACACGCCCGCATCAAAAGGACAATACACCAGTTTCCATGACTACATAATAACAGTGATAACAGAGATGGGATTACGTCATCCCCCTTGTGTGTAACACGTCAGGCTCGGTCTACTAGTCGCTTATAGTTTTTTGTTTGTTGAGAGCAGAGATGGCCGATGGAATGAATGACCTTCTATAAACGTTCTTTTTCGCAAGAGGGGTCCTCAATCTCCGTCCTGAGGGCATAGACTCGAAGCGGGGGTTGAGTGGATGGGTGGGGTCAAGCATGATTTGTGTTGCTTTCCGGACAAGGGCTAAATCGTACAGGAGGGAAAGGGTCAGCTGTTGTGAGCCTACGATTTTGCTGGCTGTGCTTATGACGCGCCTCAGTTTGTTCTTGTTTATCACGCTTGTCTGGCCATACCAAGAGACAATATTGAATGTAATTATGCTTTCTACCAGCGCACGATAGACATCTCCCAAAATGTGTTCGCAAACATATCCCAAAAACCACTGCATAATGCAGGTGCAAACGTACCACAATAGCCAAAGACTGTCTTCTAGCCTATTCAGGGAGATAACCCTAACAGTCACATAAGAGGACTGGATGTTTATAATTCCCCAACAATATGCTTATCTTAGCCAGACTTACAAATCATAAACTGTAAAGTGCTGGACAGGACATCCAATAACGGTTCGTCTAAACTGCTGCAGGTTATCAAGTCCCCCCAAATCCCCAAAAGATAGATATTTGTCAACATGCAGTGAGTCCTGGAGTGAGGAGTGTAGAGTAAGGTAGCTCGGAGCCACGCGAACATCCCCCCCACCCAAAAAAAATAAATAAATAAAAATGAGCGTCAAGACATGGTTTTCATTTAATAAGTTTAACTCACCAACTCATAAACCAATATACTGTTAACATAAAGTTTACAGAACAATATAACAGTAAAATTATATAATAATCAGGTATAAGAATATAAAACTTAAAGGTAGTAACACTACAGAAGTAATGTTATTTTAATTAGGATCTGGGATCCAGTACTACCTGCGGCGCCGTGACACAGTGACCCTCCTCCCACACTTACCATAGCTCCTACCCTCCTATCCCCTTATATCCCACGAACCCATTTTCCCCTAAGCACAGTGGGAAATTACCTTTACCCGGAAGCACTTTCCCCTCTCAAACTCAGAAGCGAAAAGATATCTTCTCTACCCTCGTTGAAACAATATTCTGTTTTGTTCGTGACATCCTTTTTTTTAACTGACTACTTTCTTATTTTTGCTAATTTACAGATCACACGAGGAAGAAGGAGCTGTCAATGAAAGAACTCCAATGTTGCAAGATGGAGATGGTGGAAGGGATCAAGAAACTTGTGGAAGTCCTGTTGATGAGTACACCAATCAAAACGCGTCCCAAGAACAAGACGTTCTTAGTAGTCAGTCGTTAATGCAGTCAGTAGATGGAGTAATGAATCATCAGACATCTCCACAAAGTGGCTCTCTTGATGAGGACACGCAATCAAATAGAGATATAACAGGAAATAATAATACACAAGACGGTAGACACTCACCAGTTCAGACAGATGCACATGAAGAAGAAGGGAATCAGACATCTCTACAAAGTGGCTCTCTTGGCACGCAACCACCAGCTAATGAAGACTGTACGACATCTTTAAATAAAGGAGCTCGTGAGAAAATAATGTTAGTGACTTCACAAAAGAAGGTAAGAAGCGAATATACAAACAAAATACTCTAAGACAAGCAAACAAAACAGAAAATGTTTTGTCAATTAAGATAAAAGTCGACGTCGTGACGGCGAAAGATCACACATGCCGTAAGGAAGATAGAAGATAGAAGCCTGTGGGTTCCTTGCCCTGTACACACTACTGTCAGTCAACTGTCCTGTTCTGGTAGTGCTCTGAGCAACATTAGTTACATTAATTATAGCATTATACAGTTTAAAAAAATGGGTAAATGTTAGCGATGTTCAGTGGAAATTATTTATTTTCTCCAAGGACAGATTACACAATGTTTTCTTATTTTTTTCTTTCTTAAAGCGTGGCACTGTTACTAGCAATTACATTTACGTTATGAAGTTTACTCTCATATTAACAGTTCTATTTATATAAGTATGTATGCTTTTATGCAAAATATTCTTATTTTCATCACAGAAAAAAGGACGCCGAAAGGAAAATGCCACAACCGATGAATCTTCGTTGCCTTTCTCAGATACAGACGCTGCTCTTGTTGCTTCGAAACGTTAGTCCGACTTTTATGACATTAAAATACTTTCGTTTCAGGAAGGAACTGAAACTAGCATTCTTCTTGTTCTTGTTCACTTGCTCTTGTTCATTTTCTGCTTCACCGCTACCAAAACTAGCAACGACTTTACAAAATCCATTTATCCTCCATTTATCATCTACTTTAAACAACATATCAAAGTATCAAGGTTCATTTTATGTTAAATTACTATTTTGACAAGTACTATACTAAAGTACATGTTTTGCATAATAATAAGCTAAGTTTTAAAAATATTCTTTTGTATTCTCTCAAAAGCTATGAATCGTATATGTTGTACCCAGACTACAGTGATTGCAACCATCCTTTTTGGGGTTCAGAAATATTATAGGTTCCGGTGTTTCCATACAAGACTGTCATCAACATGCAACTGTTCGACACAAAATGATTTAAGAACTCGATGATGTTACTCGCATAAAAGAGAATCGAATGACTTGAAATATAGCTTCCATTTATCGGCGACAGTTAATGAGTTAAGGAGGTGTGATATGAACAAAGGGACGATAAAGTATTACACACCTAGCAAGCGTAATCAACAAAGACTCCATTCAAAGTAGAGATGTGCATATCTAGTTTAGTAAATATTTACTTTTTGAGGCATCATTAAAATAGTTGACGTAATGACTGTTGGCTTTTATATCGACTATACTTCAGAAAATCAGAATATGAAATTTCTGCAATGTTTATGTGCGTGTAACATGCAATATATAGCATGCGTATTTTTGTGTATATCTGTATTGTAGTTACCAAGATCAAGAAGAATCCTGAAAACAAGGTATGTACACATGAATAAGTAAACTAATTAAAGATAAGAATTTGTTTATCAAACAGGAACAGTATAAAATAAACTTTCATTGCAGTTACTGCTAATTAAATTGAAAACGACGAAGGAGAAAAACTTATCTTCGCTTTATACAGAGATAATACACTAACTCGGCAAGTTCTAATGGAACAGACTCTACGAGTCATCTTCTACGTACAAAGCTGATAGGAACATGTAGCATGACATTCAATTCATGTCTTCAGGACGCCTTTTGTTGACTTTTAAAGAACTTTATGATGCAAGAACAGTTTCGCCTAAAATGTTACTAAAGAACTAATAAATGTAAAACATCTTTTTTTATTGAATTTTTTCGGACCAGGAAATCAAATTTCTCCACAAATCCTGGCTCCAGTGGGTTGAGGCCACGTTCCCTGATCTCGATTCTCGCGCCTACTTCCTGCCTCCTGTCTACTTCAACCGCGTGCCCATGGCCGTACTGTCCATTGTTGGTCAAGATGTACTGATGCTTCAGTCAAAAACTCCTACTGCAGCTGCTGCTGCAGTTGCTGCTGTTGCTCAGATGTCGTTTCGCGTTCAGGACAGTGACGTAAGAGACGATGCAGCCAGGCAGCGGGTGCTTTTCTGTTTGCAAGAAATGTTTAAATTGAGCAGAGAAGGTTTGTTTGCAATAAGTCAGCTTCGTTTCGAAGATTACCTAAGTGACCCTCCTTACGCTGCCAAGGCTGCCCAGATACCTTTACCGCACAAAAAGGGAGTCTTTGGCATTCTTCTAGTCCATCAACATTACGGCGTCGTTGTCTGCGAAGTGAAATCGTTGGGCCTTAATTTCTCTTACAATGACATAAACAATCAGATCAAGAAAAAACTTCAACAGTGTGTGTCACAGCTGGACAAGGCGGAGGCCATGTTGTCTCACCTGGTGTCCGACATCGCTCCCGGTCTGCGCATCACTAAGACCATCGCTTTCCCCAACCTCACGACTCAGCAGGTGCAACAGGCCATACTTAACGACGACAAGCTGAATCAGGTAAGGTTATTCTGATTAACTTCATCAAGAATAAAATTCATGTTACGATATTCGACTAAAACATGTACTAATTTTTTTCGAAAACCATGAAAAGTCCTTGTATTTACACCTAAACTTCATACTTAGGTGTCATCTATGTTCATGTAAGCTGCAAAGCACACTAGAGTTTTAATATGCTAACGATCCATTGCCCTGAAAGTGGCTCTCGAACCTCTTTCTTTTGAAAGTTCTTTTACCCAAAGATTTTCTGTCATTAGCAAACTAAGATAATAAGAATTAGTAAGTGTTAGTTAATTATAGACAATCATTTAAAAACAGTTTCGTGCTAGAGTTCATTGTCTGTGAGCGGCAGTCATCGTCTTTTAAACTGAAGCTCCGGTCACCATTATCATCATGAAGTTGTCTCTTTAGAAATCAAATAGTCAAATTTCAAGTAAGCTTAATATAAAGGCTTGCAGTTGCAGGATTATTATTTTCATGGTATGTTACATTATCTTTAAACAGGAACTGAGTACATGTCTGAGAACAACAGATCGCAACAATGTCGCTGGCCTTTTCCTCACATCTGATCAGTTGTCTAATTCCACGACACCGTGGGATGTCAGTAGCGACGTGATGAAGAAACTTGAGAACTGGTGGCAGCATCGTGTAACGGCTGATGGACATGACAGTCACATGTCCAGTGACATTTACAAGAAACTGATGACCAGGCCAGTATTTCAATATATCGCTAATAAGAGACTTTATTTTCAAAGGAAACAATCAAAATTTTTAAAATACAAAACAAAATTTAAAACATCCATTTTCTTAGTACTATTGATGCACTTAAAAGCTTAATCACTTCTTTCCAATGGTAATTATTTGTTTACCCTATCTCCAAAATCATCAACATTGTTATTACTACAGATTCTGTGGTCCAGCCACTAACGTGACAGTACAATATACATCTAGTATTCGCCACTGTGTCAAGACCCTGGGTCAGGCCGTATGGTGGACAGGAGAGCGCAATACTGCTGCAATAACCCTCTTCCCGGAGCAAGTTCAGCTGCTTAGCGAAAGATCTTCAAGACTCTTTGTGGCAGGGCCACCTGGTACAGGTAAAACCGTGGTCCTGCAGCTGAAGGGTGTGGAATGGTTGCAATGCGGTGACGTGTACATTGTGAGTACGTGGGTGAGTAGCCGTGCTGCGTGTACTTTGCTGCACGATCAACTGCTGAAGCATGCTTCTTCAGACTCTAAAGTCATCCTCAAGCAGTATAACTTTAAATCTGGAACAGACGTGGAGAATGCAGTAAAAGAACTGTCAGAGGCGACAGATCGAAAACCCCTGATGGTCATCGCTGATGAAGTTGGACCTGATGGGTAAGTGGTGTGATGTGTTGACTGAATACAAGGTGATTATTCAGACAGAATTAACGATGATCTCTTAAACGTACACAGGCTATTGTTCAAAATAAACATAAAGCTGTAAAAATGTTAGACAATACTCACATGCATCTTAATCTTCTTTAACTCTGTGTCAGGTCAGGGTTTAAGACTTTTTGTGAACAGCTACAGGATAAACTTCCCCATCTTCATCTCTGGGCAGCAAGTTGTTATCACGGATACTCACCGCAAGGGTGGCCAGTGGAATATTTAACCAAATCCCTCCGCTGCCCGCCGGCCGTCGTCAGGGAAGTGAAGCAGGCGAGTGAGATAGAGAGGGGCAATGTTCTGGGGTACAGTGAGCGATGTGTGCCCGACCACACAGACGGCCCGCCAGTCAAGCGACTGTATCACAGAGGACAGGGTCACTCAGGTGACTTGCCAGTTGACTGTGGCAAGTGCGGTGAGGAGGTGGCCAGCTTCCTACACAGTCTACAAGTTGGAGTTGGTAGGTATCGGCTTAACTTATTGCAGATTTTATTGACATCCTATAAAATAACCAATCACCTGCTGCTTTATTCTTATTGAAAAAAAACCAATGGCAAGGTCATGAGATAGAATTGAGCTGAATAATTTCATTGTATGATAAGGAAGGACAGCATAGTAGAGAAAAGAAAAACAATCGCAATATAACGTCATTAAAATAAGGAAGGAGACAATCTGTTATGATAAGCTTTCCTATTAAACAGAAGCTAAGTAAACAGAGAGGGGTTTTTTTCCTGACATATACGCAGACAATTTACTAGAAATGGTTTAAAAATCCGTATTGCTTACAGTTCAAACAACCTCAAATACCACCGCCATCTTCTCCAGTGGCAGTGCGGCACCACTTGCTCTGAAATGGAGTGATGTGCTGGTGCTGTATCATGATGCTGTTAGTGAAAACGCTGGTGTAGTGACGGCACTCAGATCATCAGGTATTCCAGTGCAGGTGAAGAGAATGATGAAGGACGATGACATCAAGGACCTAGCCTTGGCTCACAGGGATGTGGTGTGGGTGCTTGGTGGATATCACGTTCATGGATTGGAGAGAAAGGTTGTTGTCTGCCTGGACCCAGAAGCCTCTTGCGATAATCCTACCATGGATGTTGGATTTAGACTGCATTACATGTCCAGATGTACATCTCAGCTTGTGATTGTCTCCTCTGGTGACTAGCTACGGAAACATGAATCACTGTTTCACAGCTGTCAACTCATATATTTTTGTGTCTTGTGAGATCTGTGAGCTGGTCCATATTTCACTAATCCAGCTACAACTAATATTATAGCAAATCCTACCTATTTAAAATAATATTTCTCCTGGCATCCACTTCAGTCTGTGGCAAACATACAAGATCATGCAATTTGCACATATAAAACGGCATAAATACATTGTTTTTTGGTTGTCAGTATTTTATAAAAAAACACGCAAATTACATCTAGTTAATGGACATACTCACTTTAAGTCTTGTCCAGTCCCTACAATATATATATGTAAGCACACAAATATGTTGCTTAAAAGGGATTAATAGACAGATAAACACAGCCAACAAAATATTTTTACGACAATCTACACCTTTTACTGGTCAGAGATTACATTTTAAAGAATCACGTGACCTGTGCGCCAGTGTCTTAACTTTTTTCCCTCCACCCACAAAGCACGTTGACGACCGAGTCATGAAGAATATTAAGTGTACAGCCAACAACATATTTTTATAACAATCTACACTTTTTTCATGGGAATTTTGCAATTGACAGCGTTTGTGCCTAAGTGTCACACCGTAAGTTCAAGACATTTTGAATTTGTGATCCTTTAGGCTCATGCGTCTGTGTTTCATCAGGTAATAATAATAATATTAACTAACATTAACCAATATTAACTAATTTGTGCAAAATATCTTATTTCCAGTCTGCGTTAGCATCATTCTTCTTTAACAGAAACATCGAGTACTTTCTCACCATGAAGCTTTTACTTCAGTGTTGCTGAGCCTCCATACTGTCTGCTAACATGAGAATAAAGTGTTGAGAACTGTCAATGTCTCAAACGATATGCACACCATTATTATCAATCATTGCGTGAGGATGTCCATCTTTATAGTTATTTTTCCTTTAATATTGGACTGTCATCCTTTTCTTTCATCTAACGTTCTTCTGAGTGGTCAGTGACAGTACTGTGTTTATGTCGTATATATAATATAATTATATGATTAAAAGAAAGTTGGCGAAACTTTTTAATACGTGTTTTACAAACCGAGCTTTGATGGAGAATGATAACCAGTATGAATAACAAGGAGTGTGTTCTGTGGTCTAACTCACGCACGTTGTCTTTTGCGAGAAAATCTGCAAACGTCTCACTAACCTGCACGATCGTGGTCTAAAGATGAATAAAATTGATCCGCTTTATTCAATAGTCCATAACATCGTTGCAAAAAAAAGGATATCGAGAGTAAAATCAGTTTTATAAACAGACAATAAATCATCAATGCAGTAGGTTTTGTCATGAAATACGAATAGCGCACATGCTTAATTAACTGACTTGATTTTGTGTATCAGTGCGCCAAAGTCTTGGTCTCCTATTTTAGCCATCCTTGCATTTTAAAAAATTAAATAAACAGGGTTCCTTCTTTTAAACTTCAGGTAATTCGACACTAAAATTACTTTTGAGTCTTAAAACATTCTTATTCACCAGTTTAAAATATGCGCCGTGGATGTAATCCTGTATCACTAATAGGAGAGGGAGATGCTGCGTGCTACCAGCAAATTATGGTCTAAGGTAAGTAACTGCTGATGACATTGTCGTGTCCCTCGTGTAGTTACCTCCCTTTGACCAATATTCAGTAAAACACGTAAACACTAAAGTCTGTCAACAGTAAGCTAAATATGAACGACGTGAGGTCGCCAGGTCATTTAGGGCAAAGTTTAGCATGTCAGGCTAACAGACAATGCAGCGTCACCATTTTTATCGCTTTTTTATAACAAAGTAGACCACTAAAGTAGCAATGTGATTTACGTATATTATTTCAAAAGATTTAGAAATGTAATTATCTGAGCTTATAATAATAGTCACAACAGAAAATAAAGTAAGACCAATCAGAACACCATGGATATCTCAATTTATCGTTTTTGTTTGTGCGGCGGTAGTTACGTTGTCGCTGAGTTTGGAAGGGAGAGTGCTTTCACCTCGAGCTGATTTCGCACTTTGGGGCATGGAGATCTTGGGGAGAATGTGGGTGTGAGCGACAAAGTCGTAAAAACGGAGGGAGGGATAGGGAAGTCGATGGTCATCTCAGATAGAGGGGAATCAGAACAGAGTTTCGAACCCTCAACACCTGATTCTCATCGTTGGATTGACAGGCGCCTTACCTGTCCGTCATCAACTGCTCTATGTGATGCATCGTTTTCATTCCGGTTCGCACAACGCTCAGTATTTGGTATCCAAAAAAAAAGTCTAGACTTGTTATCAGGCATCATATAGACTCAGATAAAAATGATCACCACCTTGTGGCTATACGCACTCAAAAGTTCCCCGCCAGTGTTCTATGTTCTCTAGGTGTGGGTGTCTCAACATCAAGTATAGGCCTGGCACAGGTCCAGGTCTTCCTGAGAAATGAGTCCGCACTTACCGGTAGGAGACACGTAAGCTCATAAAGATTTTCAAACTCGTAGGTTTGGGGGGTGGGTAAGTTATTTCAAAGCTTTAGACTAATTGAGCATTGAATCATGAGATGTTGACGACACAGACGTGTGGGGTGGGTTGCTAACAACAAGTGTCACACCTTTGTGGTGTTGAACGCTTCAAACGTTGGAGAAGAGTGCCTTTGATTTTTTTAATCAATGTGAACGACTTCTACGTGTGTGATTACCTGGCAAACTCAAAGTAAGTTACGGTTGACTACATCCATAGTTTGTTTACATGGAATGAAATGTGGAACGCATAAATGATTTGTAGACAGCGCAACAACTGGCCGTGCCTACATCTGGTTCAAGGGTGGCTACTGCGGAGTGACCCACAAATCTGCTGATTTTCTCTGTCCATTATTCTAGATAAGTTAGTATGTAGAGCGTTTTCTGCTATAGTTTTCGGAAAATCTACATATGCATGTGCATGTTGAATGGAGCCTGGTTTAGTATGTGAAGCTACTTTGATCTAACGACTGATGTCCTCTCATCCAAAATGTTCATCTTCTCTAGTATGGATCGGTGATCACATAGTCATGACATACTAGTAAAAGTTCTTCATGTGAAAAACTGGCTGTCCTTCCGTAGCTGTTGTGGTTTTACCAGAGACAGAGGTATTAGAGGAGGTATTAGAGGTATCTAAGACAAACAAGAGTACACAGATCACCGTGGCGAGAAACAGAGGCCATTCATTCCAAATATTACCAACAACGAAAGGCAAAGGGTTGCTTGCACTGTATTCTGCAAAGTTTATCATGTCACATCACTTCTGATGGACCTGCTCTGGCATACTTTACTATCGGGTGGTTCACGACCTCGCCCCAGTCTGTCTGAACCTGTGTCACCAACAAGTCCAGCAGGTCAGTTCCATCTCTCCACATCCTTGTCTCACTGTCCCACGTATCTGACTGGAGAGGCTCGGCAGTCGCTCCTTCTCTGTCGCTGGTCCCAGCACTTTGGATGCTCTGCCTCTGTCTCCCTACAGTGGAGACGCCTCATGATTCCTGGTTAAAGGCAATTATTTCGGAAAAATCTGGTGTAATAACATTGTGGATACCCCATTACTGGTTTAATATCTCCTTCTACGTATTATTTCATGTTCTTGACAATGTTCACTGTGTATGTCTGTATGATTGGCTGATTGTGATGTTCATTAAGCATGTATGTGTAATATTGTGATGCCCTCATCTGTTATAGGTCAAGACCACCCAGTGCTTTTTGTAAAACACATTGAACTCGCCTTCCTGTTGGGAAGTAAGGTATATGAATGTGTGTGCAACGACTCACAGCATCAATCAAAACAGCAGAAACCTAGGCGGATACTATACTTTTTTTAAAATTTCCGTTGGAAAATTATTTAAGGTTATTGCTCTTAATAAGGGCGGGGTTAGGTTGTATTTCGTTATTTCCCGTTCACTGTAGACACATTATTAAAGTTGAATTTGTTCATGAAGGCTTGAGTGTAAAGACTCAAGCTATTTACAGTGTTCATTTAAGGGAGGACATTGGAAGCTTTCGTGTTAAAGGAGGTAAGTAGCCGCAGGTGATGGAGACAGCGTTTTAGGGGATTATGCACAGCACAGGATATTAAGATAAGCAAGATATGTCACCACAAAAGTTATACAATAGGATGTAAGAGTTATTATTGCATTTTAATATTTATTATCGAGATTACTCTACGCCTTAATAAATCAAACCACTTAAAATAATTCGGAAAAAAGCAAAGGTTTTACATTTGTTGTTAATAGTGCATTGTTTCCCTTAACAGCTTCCTTTTTCCTATTTTAACGAGCACCATTTTTTAAAAACATTTCAGTTGTTGTTTTTCATATCGACGAACGTTGGCTTGGTCTTAAGGGAGAACTGGCAGACATGACTAGTCAGCAGCCGTCCTCTGCGCAACAGGTAAGAATAGAACATTCTCACTATAGCCAGCTTGGATGTGCATCATAATTATAATTTAATGTCTAACCTTAATGCCTAAAATTAAAATAATACAGTTTACAACAGGTGCTCGTTTCAACACAAGCCCAGACATTCTGGCTCCAGTGGGTGGAGGCCGCGTTCCCTGATCTCGACTCACGCGCCTACTTCCTGCCTCCTGTCTACTTCAACCGCGTGCCCATGACTAGACAGTCAGTTGTTGGTCAGGATGTTCTGGTCCTTCAGTCATTACAGTCTACTCAGCAGACTCCATCGGGACAACCTGGTCAAACCAAACAGTCTACAACATCTACACATACCAGTCAGTCCACTGGACAATCAAAGTCAAGAAAAGCTGGTAAGACCAAAAGGTCAACACCGTCTACACAACCCCGTCAGTCCAATCAACCAGCGATGACTACAACCACTGCGGCCTGGGGTTCCATTCCTCAGCCTCGCTGTGTTGTGTACAGCGACGTCAGAGACGACGTTGCGATGCAGCGAGTTCTCGTCTGTCTCCAGCAAATGTCTGAACGAACTGGAGAAGTCATGTTTGGTCTCAGTCAGCTTCAGTTTGGACAGTACCTGGGGGAACCTTGCTACGCTGCTGAGGCTGCCCAGCTGCCCCTACCAGCCAACCTTCCTTCTGCTCTGCCACGAAACTGGAAACATGGAGACTTTGATGTGCTTTTTATTCACCGACATTACGGTTTTGTCATCTGTGAAGTTAAGGCTGTGGGAGACAACCTCAGTAAACTTAACTTGTCACAACAGGAAGAAGAAAACATTATCAGAGCAAAACTACAACAGGCTGTGTCACAGCTGGACAAGGCGGAGGCCATGTTGTCTCACCTGGTGTCCGACATCGCTCCCGGTCTGCGCATCACTAAGACCATCGCGGTCCCTAACCTTACGGGTCATCAAGTTCAACAGGCCATCTCCGGCGACATACAACTAACTCAGGTATGGACCCTTGTCACTGTTTCGCTAGAAAGGACATCTTTTTCATCTTTTTTACTTGTAAACGCACATTTGTAACAGCTAAATATTTTTACTTCGAAACAGTTTCAAAACTGTCTATTTTACGGGGTGGGCCACAAAATACACTCGGGGGACGCAGGCTAGTCTTAAGTGGCCAACCCTGGATAAATGTATAATTTTTTAAGTGGATAATGGGTACTACAGCTAGCACCTTTTGTTTTGTAAATGCAATATTCTGTGACATTGGACGAAAGGCATACCCAGGACTTTGTACGCGATACCAACAGTCTTGTCTATGAGTTTGTTATATCTGCTATATTTATAACAATTACAGATTTTAATGTTTCACCAATATTATATAATATATGGTAACAGTCCTAATGTTAATTTAAAAAAGACTTTCTCCAAACTCTTCTATTCTTTGGGGTTTTTTTTAACTCTTCATTTCCTCGATCTTTCTTGTTTTCTGTTTCACTAGTATCCCTTCTCCAACTCCAACAATGATGCAGAGCTTTTTATATTAAGGAAAATTTTGCTTCTTTTCAAAGGTAATCAATAAAGTTTCTAGCAGGAAAGAACAGAATGTTCCTTGAAAATATAAATTGGATTATGATCACGCAATATTTTGGTTGTATTTATCGCTTGGGGAGAAGACAACCAGTAAACAGTCAAGGAAAGGTCTCTTAATTCTCGCACAATCTTGACCCAGCTTCCTCGATTTATTTCAGTAGGCCTACTTATTTGTGATTCAGGACCTGTGTCGGTGTCTGGGAACAACAGACCCCGCTGACATCGCTGCTCTGTGTCTGTGCTGTGATCAGTTGTCTGACCCCAAGACCCCGTGGGACGTCAGCAGTCACGTGCTGAGGGAACTCGGACACTGGTGGCAGGGACGTGTGGCTGGGGCTGGACCTGACAGTCGCATGACACCTGGGGTGTACAAGACTTTGGTAGCCAGGTCAGTAGTAGAAATGTAGGGTGATATGCTACTATAGTGATCTTTGGCTGGACATGACACTGATATGTCCCACATCTTCTACAGGACATTACTAGCACAACGATGACTTTAACAACGTTTTATTGCTTAGAGAATAGGCGACAAACGACAACCCTCCGGTCAAACAAATAAAATATTCTTTGATTCCGTTATTACACCTTACACAATCTTTGATGTTCTGGTACATATTTTGTAAAATGATGAGCATCATGCCTCCAGCTCCTAAATTACGTAGAACATGCAAGTGTTTTTTTTTTTATTAATCATATCGAATGCCTTTAAAAAATTCACGAAACAGATATACAACTTGTCCAACCGCTTGAGTAAATATCGCTGTATGATCGCATACAGTATTAAATATTACCTGTAGTGGAATAAACTTCCATGAAATCACTCTGCTTCTCATCTGTCTTACCATTTGCCTCTGCCCTTCTTGTTAGTCTCAAGTTCAGAAATTCAAAAATGTTATTTACTGTACTAATTAGCAATAATCCTCTATAGTTGTATATAGAATAGAATTTATGTAAAATAATATTTACAACACTAGATTTTAGTGAAGAAAAGCATTGTGTGAATTACAACACTCGGTCTCTTCACGAGCCCTTCGGTCTCCTATGCCCGAAGCCGCGTAAACCCACTGCCACCCTTCGGGCGTACAGGACCGAAGCGGTTTTTTTTTTTTTTTTTTTTGGCGTTTACAGCGCATTTTTCGGTAAAGAAATCGCTTAGTTACGATAGTTTGGGCATTTCTGAACACAGTTATTTCCCTTGTAAAGGGAGGGTACTCTGTCTTGACTTAACTATCGTCAGTTTTCCAGAGTAACCTTTCTTTTTTCTTGAAAAAAAAATGGCGAGACGATGTATGAGAAATTCGGGCTAGCTCCTCGGATTTTCAGAATTCTGGCATCATTTGTGAATTTCTATGGACAAGAACAATTGTGTGTGCATTTCTTTTTGGTTTTCAAACATCAAAATGTGTTCCTATAAGTCATCTTTGTGTTAGACTTCTTGTACGGTGACAACTGTGTAACCACGTGTAGAAAAAATTTCTATTTCATCTACCCGATTCTTTATGGATTACAATAATAAAAGTGGGCTCTCAAGCAAGTTTCAGGTAGGATTGTTCAAATTGTACACATTTTGATCTATCATTATCAATTTAAATTATTCTTCTAGCTCTTTTAGTTATTTTTTTTTAATTTTTTGGAAACCGGTAAAATTCTGCGTACCGGTGGGTCGAACGGCCTGCAGCCTAGCCGTGGCCAGTGTAAGCTTTACATAAGCTTTTATTTAAAAAATAAAGTATGCTACTAGATTTTAATTAAGATAAAAAAATCGAGTAAAATCTACACTGGGGATTTATTCAGAAAAGATTTTTAAAAAATTATTCGATGTTCATTTGTTTATTGTCAGCCAAGCGACACCGGTGGAACGGTTGACTCTTTTACAGATACTGAATGAAACAACGTCATAATAAACACAACATATTATTGCTGTTGGTGTCAACAATTTAGAAATATTATAAATAATTAAAACATATTATTTATACATTTATAATGAGTGAATTTTTTCCAATGACGTATGATTAGTGGTTTTCATCAGATTTTGTGGTCCGGCGACATCAGTGATTGTTCCTTGCATTTCTCCTCCACGTGTGAGTGTCAAGACCCTGGGTCAGGCCGTGTGGTGGACAGGAGAGTGCTATACTGCTGTAATCACACTCTTCCCGGAGCAAGTTCACCTGCTACACACGGCGCCTCCCACACTCTTTGTGGCGGGGCCTCCTGGCACAGGTAAAACCGTGGTGCTGCTGCTGATGGCCATAGAGTGGCTGCGGTCTAACAACGAAGTCTGTATTCTGAGTACTTGGCAGAGGAGTGCCGCATCGTGCACCATGCTGTATCACCTTCTACAGCAGATATTAAAAACACAGCTGTCAGCAATAGCTTCACCTACTAAACTTCATTTCCTGCAGTATAATTTTGGTAATAAAAGCAGCTTTGAGAAGGCTGTGAGTGATGTGCTACAGATGGCAAGTGGAGGTTCGCTTCATATTGTTGCGGATGAAGCAGCACCTGCAGACAAGTAAGTCGTACACTGCCTGATGTGATCATAAAGCATAAAGCTCATGTAGTTATTTTAACTACTTCTTGTCAACCACTTGTATTAATGACCTATGTGATACAGTCCTTAAGTAGCCAGCCAATAATCATCTTTAATTACCTTTCTAATCCATAGGGTTAACTCTTTGCAAATTTCTCTCTTTCTTTCTTTCTGTGTGTGTGTGTGAGAGAGAGAGAGAGCGAAGAGAGACACTATGTATAAAGGTATAGAATTCTATAAATTCATAACCTTTGTGTAAACGTTATTGTCCAAAACAGACAGTACTTCAGAGATTTCTGTAAGGAGCTGGAAACACGAGTTCCTCATCTCTATATGTGGGCAGCGAGTTATTTTACCGACCACGCACCCGCGGGCTGGCAGGTGGGAGAGTTCAGAAGACCCCTCCGTTCCCCACCTGCTGTGGTAAGAGAGGTCACGAAAGGTCAGGAGATAAGTCAAGCACGAAACGTGAAGCCATACGTCTCACGCCGCGTTCCTGACCCTACAGACGGCCCGCAGGTGAGACTAGTGAGTCACGAAAGTCCAAGTCACTCCCCGAGGACGTCATCTGACTGTGAAGAGTGTGGCCGGGAGGTCGCGAGTATTCTACAGGAGCTTGGCGTTGGCGCTCCGGGTAGGTGCTTGGAGATTAGTAATTCATACTGACTTTCAAACATTTGTGATATTTTCATCAAAATATACTCTGGTAGTGGTTATCAATTATAAAGAAAGACTTCCTTGAATGTTAACAGTGACTGCCACGTCATCAGCACCAACCACGATATCCTTCTCCTCCAGTGGGAGCGTGGCGCCCCCCTGTCTACAGTGGAGAGACGTATTGGTTTTGTTTTGGCGCAATCTTAGCGAAAACTCGGGTGTGGTGACGGGGCTAAGAAAGGCGGGTATCCCAGTGAAGGTGATGAAGGATGATGACATCGAGGATGTGGCCACGGCCCGCAGTGATGTGGTGTGGGCGGCGCTTGGAGACTGTGTTCAGGGTCTGGAGAGAAAAGTCGTCGTCTGTCTGGAGACCAAAACTTCTCCCACTGCCCGACTACACAACATGTCACGATGTACAGCACAGCTCGTCAACGTCGCGTGACTTTGTAATGAGTCATCAGTGAAGACTTCTAATGACCGTCATTAGTGATGATCTCTAATGACTATCATTAAAGTAATATTTTTACTATTTCTAACAGCAAAACGTTTTCACAAACTGCTTTCTTTTTATGCAGTGTTTTATAGTACATAATAGCAGTATTCCAACAGTATTAGCAGTAGTTGTGCTTGAAACATGGATACACGTTTCTCTTCAAATAGTTTGCAACTTTTGTTTGATAGTTTTCAAGACATTCTGTTTAAAATCTTTTATAAACCTGCAAGTGGAACGAATATCATTTTGATCATCCTCTTAATCTTTCAGTGTCGATAGAAAACCAGTGAGACATACTAGTGTTTTTTTTTTCTGAAACAGTACTAAGATTAAAAAAAAAAAAAAGAAAGAAAAGAACCAGGACTGCTCTCTTCACATTTTGTAGTTTTGTCTGAGAGTTTCAAAATTTCGTTTGCAGCTCTAGAAATCAATTGTTTTCTAATTTTTTTTTTCTTCCAGTGAGGGTTTTGGCTGGGAACATTATCTGATTTTTTAGACACGAACATCTTAAATGATGTCAAGTGCATACAATGCAGCTCATAAATTCAACTGATTGTTAAATATAGTTTCATACATGGTATTTACAGATGCTCTACCCTGATGTTTTGCTTTTTGTCAGGGTATGAGATAGAAAGAAAGCGAAAGAGGGCGTGTGAGCTAAATAATTTGTATTTACCCTTTTTACCTCGCTATTTCTATTTCCTATTTTGCCCATATTCTTTCCGTAACAGTTGCTGCTATAAATAGTAATGCGTGAAATACTTTAATGTATAGTTCCTACTATAAATAGTAATTAACAATAAATATGAATGTATGCAATATTTTGACAATGTCTAATATGTCTGCATCCGTGAAATTCAAATGCCGCCATGGCCTAAATTACAATGGTAGAAGAAGGGGATTTAATTGTTATCATATACTTATTTGAGCCAGTGCTGATATAAACACACGCACTTATACGCCTATAACATGATTTCACAAAGGATTTCAGACAAATTCAGCCAAGTAATAAAAGAGAAACATAAATCTGCAGAGAAAGACGAGCATGCGGACTAGTCAATTGACTAGAAGGCAAAAATATAGCATTTAGCAGCGGAAAAAATCCTAATGAAGATTCTTCCTCTACTTCATGATAATCGAGTCACGGGTAGAGAAAGCAGCGTTTTGTTGATTGGTTTTTGTACGTGTTTATTATCGGAATATACAGATACATTACATAATGTAGTTCACAGGCGTGTCTTGGGTAATGTTTTGATATATGCCTGAGAGTCAGACTGTTAGAGCGAGAGTTACCAAAGAGAGATAATTCAAACTATCAAAACATTTGGAGACGCCAGTAGTTAACTCCCCTACACACTTAATTACGTGTGGATGTATCTGACCTGGCTATTAACTTACAACAGAGTCTAAGAAAAAGGTACAAAATCTTTATGCATGCATGTTTAGTCTTTGAGATTACTGGGACTTAGCAAAATTACGATCACGTGCCTCGTAGTAGAGTAGGAGGATCAGAGGGACAATCTTCGTTGTTCAGTTTTGTTTTCTGGTAGCTCTGCTTCTCTCCGAGAGACTTCACAAGCGGACCACCTCACACACACACAGGCAAACGGATTATCATTGAAATAAAATAGTGTTTACAAATACTCTGTCTTAGACCTGAAAAAAAATCGTTTTTTTTATACTGCTCTACATAAATGACCGTTTCACTTGTGTCAGTGTTTCTTTTGCTATGGCAAACTGGAAACTTCAAGGCAAATGTTGTTTTAAATTTGCATTAAGCTTTCCTTAATGTTAGAAAGTGAAACTTATTTTCGATTTGTGTGACATATGTTTCAAACGAATGTTGAGAACATACGTTAATGGATTTGATATAACAAAACTGAAGATATCATGCAAACAGTGTCGTTCAGTTTCTAGCCTGAAAAAAACAAAACAAAAAACAAAAATCAACAACAAAACAAAACAAAAACAAACAAACAAAAAACAAACAAATTCGACGTCCTTTACTGCCTCTGTCCTTAATAAATCACTGTTGGTAAAAGTCAATGCCACTGAAAGCACAAAACTTCAGTAGAACAAGTTGTGGTTGCTGTCAAATGTGTAGAAAAACCCAGAAAAAGTAACTTTGGTTGCATAAACCTCCGTGCTCGCCAACCAACGTGCGCGCTAACACACACACACATATCTCTTTCTCTCTCTTGACAGGCTGTGTTACTCACACATAGACGTCTGGTATATTTTATTCGACTTATGTGGACTTTTCTCGCCTAGTCATTAACGGCACTTATCTGCTCATCTATTTCCTGATGACTTGGTTTCACTTCCGCTGTCTGTACAAGAGAAAGAAATGACAGTATGTACCACTGCTTACATGTTACGACCTCGCCAGTCAAGTGGTTTACTTCATCTTCATCTTCTCTGCCGAACAGATCGCTTCGGTGTGACCTGACATATAACGCCTCGACCAAAGTTAAATGAAAAATAAATATGTTCACAATATGGATAAACAAACGGCAAGCTGCTAGGACCTGAAGTAGACGATACTGCTGATGATGAGAAGAAAATAAATACAAAAATATTATAACTGTAAGCAATTGAGAACTTTTGGCATTAGAGTGACACGTGGCAGTTATAGTGACAAGATGGCTGAGACTTATTTCCGCTCGTGGGAGACATCTTCTCTCATCGCAGCTCTGGTCCTTGTCGTCAGCCTTCATCTTTGTTTGTCATCATTCAGTGCTGCTGTACTTGCACAGGGTAAGTTGCTTTATCGTGGTGTGGAGACCAGCATTCATGGTGCTAATATGTTGGTATTATCGCTCTTTATATTTAGTTTAAAAAGAGAAGACTTTGCGATATCAAATGTACATTTTATAACTAACTGGACAATTTAAAACCTTACATCAAAGCACACACACACACACTACAAACATACAACACACGCATCACAAACTAGCAAGCAAAGACAGGACCGAAAGCAAAGATGCTGATGAAAGCTAAATGAGTTTCTTGTAGTCTGTCTGTTTTATTGGTTACCCTTATTTTAAATTTTCAAATTAAATCTGTAATGATATACTAAATTGTATTACATACTCTATAAAGGACAAAAGTCCACCGAGCAATGGCCTTCTTATTCAGCACTGGTGAGCCTAGCAGCAGGATGGATGTGTTTGCAGATTTAAAGCCTTAAGCCCTTTGAAATACTTCCCGAGTCCAGGACACCTTTAGATATATAGCAATACTTGTACTTGCCACTCTGTACATATCTTCCCTCAACTCCCTGATGATGTCTTACTTCATTAGACATTAGTAAAGTAGCTTCGCTAATGCAGAAAATCGTCATTGTCTCTCTTTCCATCCTTGCAAATAACCTGTCTGAGGTCATAATGTGTCTGCAGTTTTTGATTTTACTGATGAAAAATATGTTTTAATTTCCTTCTTTTTTTTTTTTCTTGCTTGCAACTGTTTTACAGCCGAGTCGACTGTCAAAGGTCGTAAGAACTCTGAGTTTGCGGCATTAAGTGGGTTTTGGTCTGAGCTCTCTCATCGGGTGTAGCCTTGACAGTTGAAGCATATCCACCTTCAGTTCTGATTTTGTATGAGCCTCTTCCTCTGTCCGTAGACCTCTGGCTAGTAACATTTATATTCACACAATATTTATGTAATAGTCATTTGGGATAGTTTAGTAAAAGGTATCACCTAATATCCTGGAATCTGTTTGGAAATCATGAGTATTTATTCTAATGTTACCCGGACTATTACGAGAGAAAAATCATAAGTAATTAAACATTAATTAAATTTTGATGGGAACTATTAACAAAACTATAAACCAGTGAAGAAGTTTTAGTATGGTGATTACTGATGATGTTATGCACATACTGATGACGCTATGTACTTACTGAGTTGATTCCATGCTACAGAGACAACATCATCTTGCCACATTTCAAGTGTCAAAGAGGCGGAACCGACAAACATAACATGCACATTTAGAGCGGATGTTTTTGCGGCAAAAAACAACATAAAAATACTTCATTTTGTTGATGAGGATAGCGAAGGTATGTATATAAAACCTCAAGAAAATTTATTGTTCATTTTTTCTTCCTTTTTTTATTAAATGTTAAAGTAAACATTTTGTTCCTGTAACTGTTTAAGTGGCTAGTCAGTAACACAATATCGCCATTTGTAAGGTAGTCATTTCAAAACAGGTTTGTTTGTACCTAAGTGTGCATTAATATGTTAGCACGTGCTGTGGTCCCTGCAAACTTCTTTTACTATCACAATGATTTCAAAACTTCAAAAGTCGATTATCGTCAGAAATAAAACTGATTTCATCATTATGCAAGGTGCAAGGGTCGCATTATGTTCCTGGCTAGAAGAAGGATTACATTGCAACACAGCGTCAGGATACGAGTTTACCAGCCAGACCCTTAAAGATGGCGTCGTCATCAGAGTACCACGGGCGTCACGTGATCAGTCTGGACGATACGCTTGTACCGTGCCAAGTTCTGCATCCACAAGATTTGCATCTTGTAACCTAATTGTCATGACAGGTAATCCATCTGCATAACAGGTATTTCTAATATTTTATCATATTTTTGTCATTCTGATTGTACTTGGGAAAACACAAAGGTCTTCTATGCCATCTTCTCTGTGGCTCTCTCAGTGACATTCCTCTGAACCTGTGCCTCTTCCATTTGATTCACTTACAAATCTTTTAATCCTCATCGTCATCTGCGGGGCTCGTCAATCGTTGTGTTGTGTGTGTGTAATACTTCGTGCGTACGCAAGGTAAGTCTACCTTCGTCATATTGCTTATATTTTGGCTAAAGGTATTTAGTTGTGCTTAGAAAGCTTTAAATGTACTAGTAGGTTGGCTAAACGAATTAAAACTTTATTTTTTCTTCAGCCAGGTTAACGACATGTACGATCCCATCTGTCAAACTGTCGTCCCAAACATCGCTGACCTGCTACTTTCCAGAAGACATCAGCAAGACCAGAACAGACATTTCTGTCTATCGTTATTCGATCCAAGGTCGTACAGGTATTGCAATATGTATATTAGCAGTAAACTACAATAATTCTTGTTCATGTTGATTATATATTTACATATAGGAAGTTGTTTTCATCTTAGTTTTTTTGTGTGTGTTTTTTTTTATCATGGTCCTCATTATAGCCCCATGCTCCGACTTGACGTTGGGACAGTGTACGATATATAACCAGCTCTCTGGGATAGACTGAATGACAGTTAATATGAAAACTTCAAAATTTCTTTCTTTTTCTTCTTCACAGATACTGTGATGTCCTGCGTGTGGAAGAATGAAAAATTGAGTTGTGACACTCTCTTGGGCTACGAGGTTAATGGCAACGTGACAGATCACGTGACTCTTACTGTCCACAACACGTCGGAGACCCATGAAGGAACATACAACTGTCAGATTACGGGTTTTGCATCTCCTTCCTATGACAATTGTTCCCTTCAGCTTGAGAAAGGTCAGCGACAGCTAGGGACCACGTCGTCTTGTAATATTCCAAGTGTCCAAGAGTCAGAGGCTGCGGAACTAGTCTGCACATTCAGTGTTGATGTCAACGTGTCGAGACAGAACATCAAAGTGATTCATCTCGCTTATGAAGGGAGAAAAGGTAAACTGAAAACAAAATGTGTTACATGTTAATGGTATTAGACTAATGTTGTGTTAAACATATTAAAACTGTTATTCTTTTACGACTTTAGTCGACACGCTCTACCGGTTGGCGTGAAAATGTAATTATCATTGTACATTTACAGCAGGGTGGCTTCTTCTCTCACTTTACAAAATCTCTTGAAGAAATGATTTTTAAATATGTACTCTGAAATCATTAAAATATACTCAACTTACCACCTTTTGTATTCTGAGTAAATTTTTACTATGAGTATTTATTTGTTTCCTTTTAATCTTGGTGGTCTTTCAGATTTGTATCTTGAGAACAAAAGCGACATATTCTTTCAGATTTAAGAAGAAAATAAGTACAACTTTAATTCTATGGTTTGCCTGACTTTAGCTGTTGACATCCTCACCTGCATTTGGGAGAAAGAGCAACTGGACTGCACGACAGCTCCGGAATACGAGTTCAACAGCACAATCACAGACCAACTCGTCATCAGAGTACCGCGAGCGTCACGTGATCACAAAGGCACCTATACTTGTCAAGTGCAGGGTTTTGAATCCAAGGGGTTTGCACCGTGCGAATTTAACGTCTTGACAGGTAATCCATTCACACAACAATTTAAAAAAGTTTATGCTTAATTATATTTTCTTTAAAAAGTTATGTTATTAATATACGCGTATAGTCTGTTCTGTATTTCTTGTCTCTTCCAGTATGCGATAAACTTTATACTTATATTTATAATTTATACTTAATTTTCTCACCTAAAATGGTGTATTTAGTAAGGACTCATAAAAAATTGTTTTATAGAGGACTGATTTTATAAATTATATTTAATGTTGTGTTAGCTGGGATAACAACGTGTGAAATTCCATCTGTAAAACTGATGTCACAAACATCCCTGACATGCTCCTTCCCAGAGGACATCAGCAAGATTAGATCAGACTTCACTGTCTATCATCATTCAATCCAAGGTTTTACAGGTGAGACAACGTGAGATATAAATGTAGATATTCTTGATTGGTCGTGACGATAATTGAGTATTTGTAATGTGTGTTAGAGCTGCCATTAAAGCTAATTTTCATTATTGGCATTATTATCTCAGCTGTTACTAGAGAATATTATAATATTATCATCAGTCAACACTTGATTGCATTTCTGCCTGTATACTATTGCATGCTTTCTGGATTTCTACTTTTGTCTGCTTGTTCTTCTACCTTTTGTTTGGCGTATTGTGATCTACAGGTCTTAATGATCGTAAGATTCTTTTCCAAGGAATTAAGCAAAGCTATTCTGTGATGATGACGATGACTGGTGATGTCTGGTGATGATGGTGATGATGGATGATGATGGTGGATTACGGTGGTGGGGGATGATGATGGATGATAATATCAAAATAATCCTCATTCGTTCTTAAAAACAATTATACGTTGTCATATAATTGTTATAAAATATTTTCTACGCTTAAGTGAAAAAAACTTTTTTTTTTTTGCTTTTTATTGAACACATTCCCAAATTTCGTTTCTTGCCTTCCTTTTGACCAGATGCAGTATCGTCCTGTGAATGGAAGAATGAAAAGTTGAACTGTAGCACCAGTCGTGGCTACGAGGTTGATGGCAATGTAACAGATCACGTGACTCTCAGGGTCCACAACACCTCGAAGAATCATGAAGGACTGTACAGCTGTCAGATGACTGGTGTCGGATCTGTTGGTTACGAAAACTGCTCCTTTCAGCTTGAGAAAGATGATAAACAGCAGTTGGGGGGCATGTCGTCTTGTAATATTTCAAGTGTCAAAGAGACAAAAGCTGCAGAACTGATCTGTACATTCAGTGTTGATGTCAATGAGACGAAACAGAACTTCAAAGTGACTCACCGCGGTCATTATGGAAGAAAAAGTATTCTGTGTTTGATAATTGCATATTTGTATATATATTTAGGTTACTTCTTGTGTTTATACATTTTTTACACGTTTAATTGACTTCTGTCTGCCTATGGTGCTATCATTCACCTTTCTGGCTCATACAGATGTTGGTGTCCTGATGTGCATCTGGGTGGGAGACGGACTGGACTGCACCACATCCCCGACCTACGAGTTCAACAACACCATCAGCAGTCAACTCGTCGTCAGAATACCGCGAGCGTCACGTGATCATAGCGGGACGTACGCTTGTTACGTTCTGGGCTCTAAGCTCGACGGGTTTGAATCGTGTGAATTTATGGTCATGACAGGTAGATGCACGTTCAACTTTACACCTGACATAGTCGCTCTCACTGCAGTTTTACTCACCCGATTATACACTACAAACCATCAAACATCACCACCACCAGTTGTATTAATTTCCACTGAAACAACACTCATCAGAAGTCTCATAGTCTGATTTAGTTGCGAATGGTGAATTTTATCCACTTACGGACGAGTTTATATGTCTGTGGTCACGTGGCCTTATGACCGAAAGCTATCAACGAATTTTTCTTGTCTTTGCGCGGCGTTCCTTTATTTGTCGCCTTTGAAGAGAAAAGCATTTCTGAGGACAGCAAGGAGTGTCGAATTCATTGGTTGTTGTGGCAAACAAATACATTTTGCACAAGTTCTTCAATATTTGTGTCGCATTCGTGTCCGTCTCACTGCTGGTAAGTTTTGATTGACTTTTCTTGTTCGTAGCAAATGACTGTAGTGTGTCTATGTAAGACTGCAAGCCTTTCGATTGGGATTGCTTATTACAAAGATCATTTAGTATTTTTTTTCTTAACAAATAAAATATATATGGGACCTTGTATTATCTAATTCTAAAGTCTCTAGATTTAGAGGAAAGCAGGGACCAAACACCACCAAAGTAACGGTCAGCGCCTGTAACCAATACAGTGAGGGTTGGCTGTCCTGGGTTCAGCTCTTGTCTCGGGCAAGCTGTTCTTTCAACTGCAATTGGCATCTGTATACAGGGCTGGCTGTCTTGCCGTGATAAAGTCTTAATTGCTGGCTAGGCGTAAAATAACAATTACCCCCCCCCCCACACACACACACACACTACCTCCCGCGAAGGGTGGACATAAAAAGGGGCTGTTTTGTGTGTAAATAATTATAAGCTTCTTCAACAACATACGTCTGACGAGCTGGAAGTCGATGGAGATAAATTGTTCCATCTGCAGTCATGTCACTGCTATTCTGACCTACACAGCAGTAGTGGCATCTGTGGTTTTTGTTTCACCCACTGTCACCACATCTTTCTAAAGTACTTCACTATGCCATGGGGCCCGGAAGCTGCAAGTCCTCAGCGCGAGATGCAAAACGAACTTCGCCCTTCCTCCTCCCTCAAAATGACAAGGAACACTGCTTCCATGGTTCAAACTACATATATAGCTTTGCCCTCCCAGCCTCCTCCACAATATCGGGAATACCCTGTATGACGAATCCTCCACCATTTGCAAGGAGTTCATCGCTAGAAATAAGGTCAGTAGATCAATACTCAGGAGTCACGAGTATATTCACGGGTGCACGAGGTGTAAAACACCGGACGAGTTGTGATTAGTTGGGGTGTATTACAGATTGCATAGTTATATATTTTGTTGTAGTAGTGTCGGTAAATCTTAGAGCAGCCATCGCTATAAAGGGTTAGTTCACAGCGACACAATGGCAATAGTAATCTGATACAATTATATATATAGACATGTCGATTATAGAAAATACACACACACAAGCCACGGTATTATAGTTAACACACACTGATGAATGATTTTTAGCATTTGTAAAACAAAAGCTATGTTTTACTTTCGACAGCTGCATACTCAAAAAGGGTGTGCTGGTGTGTGTGTATATAAAATAACACTCATGGCGATAGCTTGTTACAAAATACATCAGATCTTATTTGTCTGATTTATCAGTGTTTTTGTCTTTTTTTTTACATTGTTTTATATTTGTGTACATCAACAGTATCTAGAGATCATGCTCTCACTGTCAACACTTAAGATAAGTTGGAGACATGGACAGAATAGGAAGGAGAAATTGTGCAGACAAGTAATAAAAGACAAACATAGAAGACACAGTGAGGAATCATGGAAAAAACATTAAGGATGGAGAGTGTCATAAATTAGCAGACAGATGAGCAGATAGATTACTCAACTGACTATAAATCACAGCAATTGACAGCTATATGTTGATTGGAGAAACTGGTAATGGTCATGGAACAGATTTGTTCCACAATAATATTTATATGTATATAAATACATATTTACTGCCATACATAAATGCAAAATGAAATGCAGACACATTTTGAATACTCGCAGATTAAACACAAGGACAGTCAAAAAATTTAGTTTCCAAAGTCACAAATGCTCAAAATGGTCATCAACAAAAGATAAGCTGTATCTCTTCTCATCATAAATAAGATCTTTAGTTTCATTCGAACATATTTCAAGTTTTCTATTTGCCAGTAGAAATGCAAACTTCATTTGCATCGCTCAGTTTCAGTTACATAAATGACATATGTCTTTAAATGTAGTTCATTTATTCTGTTGAAGATATGCAACAGATTAGGATTGCCACAAACAAATTTTAGGGAGACACATTTTACAAGAGAAGAGTAAACCAAAACACAGATATATATTTCCTGGCACTATGTAGTAGAATGATAGGCATATATAGCTAGACATACAAGAATATAATGATCATTGCAATAATTTTCTTTAACAGGATGACATAGAAATGGTTGCTACTCATTTTCCATCTCAGAACTTGTGGCCACTTCTGTGGAAGCAACTGTTTTTTATCTTCAGTCTTTATAGATTCTCCAGTGCACAAGGTATCTTGACAGTTTCGTGTAACATATTTTGTTACTTACAGATTGTCTGTAAAAATAGAAAATAGCAGTTGATTTGAACAGACTAAAGCATCGGTATGTTTCCATTTTATAAGCGCAAAAGCTCATCTTTTCATTAATGTCCTTTCCCCTACACACAGACAAACAGGTACAAACAAAGAATTTAAAGAATGTGTATGTAATTTTCTGTCCCTGTCACAGCATAATCTATAACTGCATGTAATATCATAAGTTTCCTTGATTTATATATTTTCCAGTGTTAAGACATTGTTCTCTTATATTGTTTTATATCTAATTCTTAGTCATGGTAATGTTTACACCTAAAAATGAAATCTAGGTTCTGCTTAAATGATATGCAGTTAAAACTCTTCAAGTAAGGCTACACTTGAACTCCACAGGCAAGCATTAATGAATTTGTTTTGGGAACATTCCTAACACTAATATGTTGTTATCTAAGACCATACAATTGTAGACAGATATTTTTCAGAGACCTAGAACTAGTTACTTTCTTATCAAATAACTATTACAAATTTAGGTTTCAGGTTTTTATATAGTTATGTATTAATATATCACATACACAGATTATATAAACAATATTTATTGTTCCATTTTTAATATCATTTCAGATAACAGCACAACTTGTGGTGTTCCATGGGTTGAACCATTGGCTGATACATCCATCACCTGCCACTTGCCTACAAATGTCAATCAGCTAAATGCTTTTTTCGGTGTCTCTTTCGAGAGTGATAAAGAAAAGAAAAGCCAAGGTGTGAAGATGACTAATTCTTATGCTATTCTTATCGCCATGATATTGATGAGGATAACTATTTTTCTGTGTATGGGCAACAAATTTTTCCAATAAATTGGTTATAACTTTGAGATAATATTTTTAGGAAATTTTAACTTTAAACTTAACAAATCAGAAATTCTTAGACTAACAGCTTTATATATTCACATCATATTTTGCAGACATTTTGGACTGTGGATGGCACCCAGGAAAGATGGTCTGTTCTATTTACAGACCTGGATACAAATACGATAACACAACACATGTGTCTAACAAATTCTCCTTGGAGATTTTACAAGCTTCTGCAGAACACATTGGAACTTACAAATGTTTTCTTGTTAACATACACACTAAAAATAACAAGCCATGTGAATTCAGGGTAAAAGTAGGTAAGAAATGCTAAAATGTCTGCTTACCATATTACTTTTGCAATTTTTTAAAAAGTGCTTTCTGAGAAGGTCATTACAATAATTATGCAGACTGTTATTACCTTATAAATCAAGCCCAGTGTAGTAAGATGTGTGTTTGTGCATAATGGTAGTGAATACCAATGCAAACCCACCCTGTTCACCTGGTGCCAACCACCTTTTATCTACAGAAAGCTGAAGGCTACAGTTTGTTGCTGAATTTCACTTCAGGAACTGTTTATCAACTAATGATGTTTATTCCCCACATTTTGAAATTTTATTAGTAGTAAAAAAAAATCACTGTGCAAAACAAATCATAATTTAGGAAGGTAACTGAAGAAAGAACAAATGATAGAGTTGAGTGAAGGAGAGAAGAGAGCAAATGAACAAGTGCAGGGCTTGTGTAGTGTCTTGCTGTACCATGATTTTGGTCTTCCCATTCAGTAGATGCTGGTTTCTCCACCTTTCCTATTTCCTGCATAGTCAGGAAAATAAGTCATCATCGAGGCATTTTATTGCATTATTTTTTCCCCTTCTCTCTAAATGTCATGCTCCATCCCTTACTTCCCATTATTCTTAAGAAGATGTTGACTTTAATAAATGGACATAAAGAACCCATCAGGTGTCTTCATATGAGTGAATCACTACTTTACTACATTACGCCACATATGCCAAATATTCAAGGTAAAAAGCTTGATTCAGACATTTTCACTTTTCTAGAAGAAATCTCTATTACCAGCAACGATTTTTCAGTTTATTTTGTCCCATATCCATATTTTACTTGAAAATAAAAGACTAACAGGTTAGGAATAAGAGTGAAAAAAGTCTCTGACACTCATTCATATTTATATTTTTTTTAAAGATTTTACCTAACAAAAATATGTGGAAAAATCATACAGGTGAGCATCTCTGTTCAAATTAAAACTTAGCAATCAAATCACAGGTGAAGATTTTGTAATAGAAATCAACCTGGATTACATTAGTAAGTTGGCTATTTCTTCTTGTTTCTAATCAGCCCCAGTGGAGCATAGGGCCACAAACTTGGCTATTTACTTTGCTATAAATGTACAGACACGTGAAGTAGCCTACACACTTGATTATTTTCCCCTTTCTTGGAATTAACCACTCGCAAGAGTACCTTGTCCTAGATCAAATCTATTAGTGTATATTTTAGATAGTGCACCTAATATGTTTTCAAATATTTCTTGTATGTAAATGTAGGTTTTATAAAGTGTACCTAATATATTTTCAAATATTTCTTGTGTATGAATGCAGCCCTGAAGACAAGTACATGCATTTAGACTTGTGGGCTCTATGCATGTCAATCTCTTGATCAGCAACATTCTTAAGACATTATTTTTATTTTTTTTTCCTGCCTTTAATCATGATTAAATTAAACTACAAATAGGGAGTTTGGTCAAATGAAAGTTTAAAATTTAATGAAATTGTTGGAAAACATTTTACTATGTTTCAGTGGGGAAAACTATGTGCGTAATTTCATCCCAGGAATCAAAGACAAGAACATCACTAACATGTTACTACCCAGAAGACCTCAACAAGACAAGAACAAACTTCACTGTCTACCATTACTCCAGAACTGGCTCAGCAGGTACTTTGAACTACAATTGTTCCTTTTTTGGTATTTTTTCATATTATAAAAAATAATATGAACCAGAGGCTTTTTCAGATTTATGATGCTTAAGGTGTAATTTTCAACACTTCTTATAATGAATTGTGAACGAGATGTTCAATGCACTTGCTACAGAAACTACCAAAATTCCACTCAGTCTGATTTGCCATACTCAGAATAAAATATGCACCACCTTTCCAGAAAAGAATTAGTGTTTGACCTCAGCACATAAGAATGACAGCCAAATATTCGCCTTCATCAGAATGGTATAAAAAAAGTGTAGCTTGTTTATTTCTTTCTCTTTATAATCTTTCAAATTTTCACATGTCACCTGCATCAGAAGTTATCATGGCTTGTGAATGGAAGGGAGACAACTTGACTTGTATTATCAGCCATGGCTACGAGTTTGATGACAGAGTGTCCGACTATCTTACTCTCAAGATCCCTATGGCCTTGGAGAGTCTTGAAGGGGCGTACAGCTGTCACATTTCGGGTGCTCGGCTTCTGCATTATGACCTCTGCACCGTCACACCTGAGAAAAGTGATGGCATGTATCAAAATAAAAAGTTTTCATTCACATATTTAAACTCCATCTAATTATATATCCCTTGGGACAGAGAACAAGAGATTACACAATCATCACAATTATTAATTCAATCAATATACAACAAATGATTATAACAAATCAGGAGTTCAGATTTTCACCAGACAGCAAAATACATTATTAACTGTTAACTCATGTACTCCATAGACAACAAGTAATAACAACAAATAATTAACACGATAGAGGTAAACATACTTCAGGGCACACATCACAACACATGATAAAACACATTTCATGATTCAGTGGTTGTTGCCCTTTAGGCTGAGATTCCCGATTGCTGCATAAATAAAGCAGCATCTAAAACAATTATACATTTAGGAAAGATAATCTGTTTCTGAAGGAGCTGTAAAGCTTTACAAGTGGCATTTAAAAGGTGGTTATATTTGAGCACAGTGTTGTTCTTTTCTGTTCAAGCTGTGAACTCAACTTGCCAGATCCCAAGTGTTGAAGAGGCTGAACCTACTGCACTGACATGCAAATTCAGTGTTGATGTTAATAGGACTAAAAGTAACTTCACAGTGGTCCATCATAGTGATGGAAACAGTACAGGTAATGTTGACCAAATACAACTGCATTTTACAAATATAAAGCAAACCTGGGGAACTGATAAGGCCTTTTTAACACCATAATTAAATCTAAGCAAAAGTAAGCTTCCTCAGCCTTTCCATTAATTAATTTATGGTAAGACACGTAAGGCTCTTTCATGCTGTTTACTGAGAATTCTGCAAAATCAGCTCCATTTGTTTGAGTATTAATAAAGTATTATATTCCATTATCATTTATAAACAGAAAGGTAGAGGGGATGAGAGCATTAGGAACATGTTTTTTCCAGCTCTTGTGTGTTATTCCACAAGGCCTTTCTTTGTCACCCAACATTTGTCTTAAATCCTCTTTTTCAAACTTTTTGATCTTGTTGTTTATTGAAACCACCTTCTGTGTTATATTAGCTGTAGCCATCATCAACTGCACTTGGCTAGGAGATCATCTGACCTGTGACACCGCTCAGGGATATCAGTTTAACAACACTGTTACAGATGATGTCATCATCCAAGTACCACAATCATCACACAATCACAGTGGAATGTATGCTTGCTATGTGATGGGTACTGTTAGCAGAAGTTTTGAGCCTTGTGAATTTAACATCCGGCCAGGTGATTGCAAGTCTATATTTCTTGATAGAAATTATTTTACAGGTTGATTCATCCTCGGTGATTACATCATAGCATCAAATAAATAAATAGCAAATAATAGTTTACAATGTAATATCATTTGGTTTATTGTGAGACATTAAACTTCATTTTAAGGAATTAATTTAAATACTTTCCTATTACATTTTGTTTTCCTTTTGTATTACTTTGTATTTTCTTCTTTACTGCAGCAACAACCTCCTTTTGTAATATTTCAAGTGTTCAAGAGATGGAAGCAAGGACACTGACGTGTACATTTAATGTTGATATTAACATGACGAAAAGGAACTTTGCTGTCGTCCATCTTGGTGGTCAAGACAGAAAAGGTGATGCTTAAAGCAAACATTAATATTTAGATTAATATTTGTCAGTTTTCCTTATCTCAGATGCCTCGATCTCTCTCTCTCCCCTTCTCTTAGTCTTGTTATCTCTCATACATTTTAAACTAATGACTTACTAAATTTAAGTGCATTTTAACTACCTGTATCTGCAAATATTTTGTAGTCTATTTTCTGACTGCAGTATTTGTATTTATTTATTTTCAAGGACAAGAACCAGATTGCTAAAGCTAATTCAGGTTTATCAGCATGAAAAAGGAAATATTATAGTTTTTTTTTTTAACATGACCATGGCAGAACTACATTTTCTTGGAACCAGTTAGTAAGCATGTAATGTCTAGCCATTTACTTGATAGTTGAGCTTTATTTGGCAGTCGTTATAATGCCTACACAAAGATTCTAAAAGTAATTTGATATCACATCTTGATATTTTCTGAAAGAATTTTGTATGTCCACAGAACTTAGGTGTATTACTGTGTAGTAGTGTACGCATGCCATTACACAGCCCATGCATGGGTATGGGGATGACCAGTTATTGGTATATTTCATACTGTTTGGCTGTTTAGTAGGTGCTGATGTCATAAATTGCACCTGGATGAATGAGCAACTGAACTGCACCACAGCCCCAGGATACGAGTTCAACAAAACAGTCACAGATCACTTCAGCATGAAAATATCACAAATTTCCAATGAACACAGTGGCATATACACTTGCCATGTTCTGGGCTCTAGGATAAATGGATTTAAACCTTGCGAACTTATCATTACACCTGGTGGAGATACAGGTAGATCTACAGGTAAAGATGATCCTTTAAGACAACTGTCTCTTTAATAACAGCGTTGTGCACTTTTGATAATGATTTATTAATTGTAATATATCGCTTATTTTAATTGTCTCTTTAATAACAGTGTTGTGCATTTTTTATAATGATTTATTAATTGTAATATTTCACTCATTTTGTCTTTTCACATACAGTATACTTTCAACAAGACAAAATGTACATAATTATTTTTGCATGTCAAAATTCAAAAGAAATTAAAAATAGATTAAACTTTGACTTCAGTTTCAGATCAATTCTTCCTTCATTATTTACTAATAGCTGTTGGTGTCATCCTCATGTGCATCCCTCTGAGTCTTATCATAGTAATAATCGTTATGAGAATGAAGAATACATCACATATAAATGAAAGGTAACAATCACAGTTTGTCTCCTTTTCTTTCCTCTTTGTCGTTCATTTGTGTTTCATAAGAATAGACATATTAATATGTCTCTTAAAGATACTTATTTATCAATCAGCCAAGTAGTCAGCTGCTCATTCTGCAGAGCACTGTTACTGTATTATACAGTATTCAGAAATGTGACAGTATTAGACAGTATCTTAGTACTGTATTCAACACTATGACAGTATTGCACAGTAGTTGTAATATCTAAAGTTTTGTGTGCAGCCCCACTCTTTAAAGAAAATAAAGTAGTAAACTCTAGTCTGTACAGGTTAGGGCTTTGAAAGTAGTACTGTGAGTACAATAATTTTCCCCAAACCTGACAATGCAGAGACAGGCCGGGCATATAGAACTGATGAAGACTTTTCTGTTTCAGAAATAGGTTGCCTAATGAGGAGCACATGTCTGCACAATCCTTGGCTCCTCATCCAGTCAGGTATTATCTGTTTGCTAATGTTTATGTTTCTGTTTGGTTGCCTGTGGGTTTGCTTGATGTCTTTCCCACATGAGGAAATGAGTTTTACAAATCTGATTAATAATAAGAAAAAAGAGCTTCCTCTTATTATTGCAGAACAATCTCCAGACCACAGAGTAAGTCAGATTCACATTCAATCTCAGAAACGATAGTGCAACTCATTTTCCAAAAAGTCACTCTAAACAGAAAAAAAAACTAAGAAAGCAGAAGCAAAAATCATAGTTTCACATCCAAGCACCTCTTTGGACCATTTTCAATACCACAGAGAGATGCAAACTACAAAAACAAGAGAGAACAAATTGCAGATGCAAATTTACCACAATAGCCACAGACCGTCTCCTAGTCTATTCAGGCTTGTGAACGTGTCACCTCTGTAACATCAACCGGCTCACGGTTAACGCCAGCTCTACCCACGACAGTGTTGACTGTGTTTATTATTGGGGTGAGACTGGGAAAACTACACACATTGAATGTCAGAGCTCACTAACTCATAAACCATCATACTCTTAACATAAAATTCACAGAATAATGTAACAGGGCAATTACGTTATGAACGATATCAATAATTATATTTATAAGTATGTAAAACTTCATAGTAGTCTAAACTATAGAGACAATGTTGCATCAAGAATTTGGCAACCAGTTCAGTTTAACACCAGTGCTGACTTGGCAGGCTTCCTGAACCTTAAAAGCAAGAAAGAAAAAAAAAAAACCGCCTCCCTCGCCTACCATAACTCCTTACCTCTTCTCGCCCTGTATATCCCAGACCCTCCCCCATGGTGCAAAATTGTCTTTAGCTGGAATCACTTTTCTCTGTTAAACACAACAGCAGAAAGACACTCTTCTCTAGCATTGTTTAAACAATATCTTTTTTCCTCATTACTTCCTTCATTACCTTTTTAGCTGTTTCCTTTTCTTTTTGACTCATTTACAGCGAAGACATAGATAATGTTGATGAAAGCACTCCCATGATACAAAGGGAACATGGTGGTAGGGATCATGAAACTTGTGAAAGTTCTGTTGATGAGGGCATGGTCAGGAATCCAACGGAAATTGTAGACACAAATCAAAAAGCATATCAAGAACAAGACATTGGAAGGCACTCGTCAATACAGTCAGAAGTAGATGAAGGAAGGAATCATCGGACATTTCCACAAAGTGGATCTCGAAATAAGGACACGCAACCGTCATCTAATGGAGATTTAACAGGAAATGATAAAACACAAGATGGTCTTCGTAGGCACTCACCCGTTCAGTCAGATGCACATGAAGAAGCAGGGAATCAGACATCTCTACAAAGTGACAATCTTGACACACAACCACCAGCTAAAGGAAATCGTAAGGCATCTTTGGAAAGTGAAGCTATTGGGAAAATGATGTCAGTGACTTCACAAAAGAAGGTAAGAAGCCAGTATACACAAAAATTACACTAAGAAAAGCGAAGAAAACAAATGTTTTATCAATTATACGTAAGATAGAAGTCAATGTCGTGAAGGCCAGAGATCACTTATGGCTTACGGAAGATAGAAGAACTCAGTCTGTGGGTTCTTTACGATTTACGCACTACTGTCAGTCACGATTCCTGTGCTGGCACAGCTCTGAACAATATTAGTTATATTAATTATAGCATGATGCAGTATAAAATGTGTAAATGTGAGCAATATTCAATGGAAATTATTTATTTTCTCCAATGTCACATTACACATCTTTTTCCCTTTTTTTTCTTTGTTAAAGCGAGGCACTGTTACTAGCAAATACATGTATATTATGAAGTTCACTTTCGTAGTCACAGTTCTATTTATATAAGCATATATGTTTTCATGCAAAGTATTCTTATTTTCATCATAGAAAAAAAGTCGCCAAAAGAAAAATGTTACAACCGAGGAGTGTTTGTTGCCTATCACAGATACCGAAGCTGCTCTTCTTGCTATGAAAAGTTAGTCCAACTTTTATGACAGTAAACATACTTTCATTTTAGGAATATATTGAAAGTATTATTCTTCTTGGGTTTTTTTTCTCTTGCTCTTCTTGTTCATCATCTCCACCTTTGCCTCTACCAAAACTAACATAGACATCAGACTAGAGATGTGCATATCTAGAGTTTTGTTTATATTTACTTTTGAGGGATCATGAAAATCATTGACTTCATGACTATTGGCTTTCATATCGATGATACTTTAGACAGTCTGAATAGTAAGTTTCTATAAGCTGTATTCATAAGATTTTCTTATAAATGCAATGTTAATGTGGGTGTAACATGCAATATATAGCATGCATTTTTTGTGTATATTTATATTGTTGCAGTTACCCACATCACACAGAATCCTGAAAACAAGGTCTGTGGACATGAATAAACAAACTATTATAAGATAAGAATTTTCTTATAAAAGAGGAACAGTATAAAATAAACGTTCATGGCAATTTTTGCTAATTAAATTGGAAACGATGAAAGAGGAAAACTTACCTTCAATTTTTTTTTAAAGAGATAATACATTAACTCAGTAAGTTATAATGGAACAGACTCTACGAGTCATCTTCTAACGTACAAAGCTGATAGGAACATGTAGCTTGACATTCAAATCGTGTCTTCAGGACGCCTTTTGTTGACTTTTAAAGAACTTTATGATGCAAGAATAGTTAGCCTCAAATGTTACTAAAGAACTAATAAAATGAAAAATGTATTCTTTTATTGAATTTTTTCTGACCAGAAAACCATCTTAGAACAGCTCCACAAAGATTGGCTAGAGTGGGTTGAGGCCACGTTCCCTGATCTCGACTCTCGTTCTTACTTTCTGCCTCCTGTCTACTTCAACCGCGTGCCGAGGACCTTACAGTCCATTGTTGGTCAAGATGTACTGATGCTTCATTCAACATCGGAACATCCTGCTGCAGTTGCTGCTGCTGCTGCTGCTGCTGCTCAGATGTCGTTTCGCGTTCAGGAGAGTGACTTAAGAGACGATGCAGCCAGGCAGCGTGTGCTTTTCTGTCTGCAAGAAATGTTTAAATTCAGCAGAGAAGGTTTGTTTGCAATAAGTCAGCTTCGTTTCGAAGATTACCTGAATGGAGCTCGCTCCTTTGCCGAGGCTGTCGAGATACCTTTACCGCACAAAACAGGAATCTTTGGCATTCTTCTCATCCATCAGAATTACGGCGTCGTTGTCTGCGAAGTGAAATCGTTGGGCCTTAATTTATCTTCGAATGAAATAAACAATCAGATCAAGAAAAAACTACAACAATGTGTCTCACAGCTGGACAAGGCGGAGGCCATGTTGTCTCACCTGGTGTCCGACATCGCTCCCGGTCTGCGCATCACTAAGACCATCGCTTTCCCCAACCTCACGACTCACCAGGTGCAACAGGCCATACTAAACGACGACAAGCTGAATCAGGTAAGGTTAATCTGATCAACTTTATCAAAAATAAAATTCGTGTTAGGATATTCGACGAAAACAAGTACGAATTTTTTTTTTCTAAAACCATGAAAAGTCCTTGTATTTGCACCTATACTTCATACTTAGGTGTTCTTCATGTAAGCTGCAGCAAACACTAGAGTTTCAATATGCTAACGATTCATTGCTCTGACAGTGACTTGGCCATGATGAAACTACAAAAAATGAGTCTCGGACCTCTTTCTTTAAAAATTGTAATACCAAAGGAAGTGAAGCTCCGGTCGCCATCATCATGAAGGAGTTGTATCTTTAGAAATCAAATATTCAAGCTTCTAGTAAACTTCAGTCCACTTAATATGAAGGTTTGCAGTTGCATGAGTTTTATTTTTATGGTATGTTACATTATTTTTGAACAGGACCTGAGTACATGCCTAAGAACAACAGACTGCAACAATGTCGCTGGCCTTTTCCTCACATCTGATCAGTTGTCTGACCCCACGACACCGTGGGATGTCAGTAGCGAAGTGATGAAGAAACTTGAGAACTGGTGGCAGAATCTTGTAACGGCTGATGGACATGACAGTCACATGTCCAGTGACATTTACAAGAAACTGATGACCAGGTGAGTGTTTGAATATATCGCTAGCAATAACATTTATTTTCAAAGGAAACAATCAAAGTTAATAGAAGACAATATATTCAATTTTAAAACATCCATTTTCTTAGTCTTATTGATGTACTTGAAAGTTTAATCACTTATTTCCTATGATAATTATTTGTTTACTCGATCATCATAATCATCAACATTGTTATTACTACAGATTCTGTGGTCCAGCCACTAACGTGACAGTACAATATACATCTAATAGTCGCCACTGTGTGAAGACCCTGGGTCAGGCCGTATCTTTGACAGGAGAACGCAATACTGCTGTAATAACACTCTTCCCGGAGCAAGTTCACCTGCTTAGCGAAAGATCTTCAAGACTCTTTGTGGCAGGGCCACCTGGTACAGGTAAAACCGTGGTCCTGCAGCTGAAGGGTGTGGAATGGTTGCAATACGGTGACGTGTACATTGTGAGTACGTGGGTGAGTAGTCGTGCTGCGTGTACTTTTCTGCACGATCGACTGCTGAAGCATGCTTCTTCAGACTCGACAGTCATCCTCAAGCAGTATGACTTGAAATCTGGAACAGACGTGGAGAATGCAGTGAAAGAACTGTCAGAGGCGACAGATCGAAAACCCCTGATGGTCATCGCTGATGAAGTTGGACCTGATGGGTAAGTGGTGTGAAGTGTTGACTGAATACAAGGTGATTATTCAGACAGAAGTAACGATGATCTCTTAAACATACACAGGCTATTGTTCAAAAGAAACATAAAGATGTAAAAATGTTAGACAATACTCACATGCATCTTAATCTTCTTTAACTCTGTGTCAGGTCAGGGTTTAAGACTTTCTGTGAACAGCTGATGGATAAATTTCCCCATCTTCATCTCTGGGCAGCAAGTTGTTATCACGGATACTCACCGCAAGGGTGGCCAGTGGAATATTTAACCAGACCCCTCCGCTGCCCGCCGGCCGTCGTCAGGGAAGTGAAGCAGGCGAGCGAAATAGAGAAGGGCAATGTTCGGGAGTACAGTGACCGATGTGTGCCCGACCACACAGACGGCCCGCCAGTCAAGCGACTGTATCACAGAGGACAGGGTCACTCAGGTGACTTGCCAGTTGACTGTGGCAAGTGCGGTGAGGAGGTGGCCAGCTTCCTGCACAGTCTACATGTTGGAGTTGGTAGGTATCGGCTTAACTTATTGCAGATTGTACTGACATCCTATAAAATAACCAATCACCTGCTGCTTTATTCTTATTGAAAAAAAAACAATGGCAAGGTCTGTGATAGAATTGAGCTGAATAATTTCATTGTATGATAAGGAATGACAGCATAGTAGAGAAAAGAAAAACAATCACAATATAACGTCATTAAAATAAGGAAAGAGACAATCTGTTATTATACGCTTTCCTATTTAACAGAAGCTAAGTAAACAGAGAGGGTTTTTTTTTCCTGACATATACGCAGACAATTTACTAGAAATGGTTTAAAAATCCGTATTGTTTACAGTTCAAACAACCTCAAATACCACCGCCATCTTCTCCAGTGGCAGTGCGGCACCACATGCTCTGAGATGGAGTGACGTGCTGGTGCTGTATCATGATGCTGTTAGTGACAGTGCTGGTGTAGTGACGGCACTCAGAACAGCAGGTATTCCAGTGCAGGTGAAGAGATGGATGAAGGACGATGACATCAAGGACCTAGTCTCTCCCCGCAGGGATGTGGTGTGGGTGCTTGGTGGATATCACGTTCATGGATTGGAGAGAAAGGTTGTCGTCTGCCTTGACCCAGAAGCTTCTTCCGAAAATCCTACCATGGATGTTGGATTTCGACTGCATTACATGTCCAGATGTACATCTCAGCTTGTGATTGTCTCCTCTGGTGACTAGCTATGTTAACATGAACCACTGTTTCACATCTGTCGCCTCAAATGTTTGTGTTTTGTCAGAGCTATGGGATGGACCACATTTCACTCTTCCAGCTACAACTAATATTATAGCGAATACTATTTATTTAAAAAGAATATTTTTGCTGGCATCCACTTCAGTCTATGGCAAGTATACGAGATCATGCAATTTGCACACAAAAAAATGGTATAACTACATTTTTTTTAAATTGTCAATAATTTATACAAAACATGCAAAGTATATTCAGCCAATGACAGACATATTCACTTTAGGGTTTTCCAATCCCTAGAATAAGTTACTTCAGTGTCGACAAATATTCTTTATAAAATGGACATTACATCTTGATTCTTGATGATTCGAGCAAGAGTTCTGCAGTGGGCTACACATAAAGGCGACGCGTGTTTCTCACCCTGGATGGCTCTCAAATAATTCATAGTTCATTTTCATCTCATTCTTTGCATTCTGCCTTAATTAAGGATTATCTATATTTTTGTTTTCTAATATCTTATTTTAGAGTTCCACCATTAAAGATTTGTTTATACAACTTTAACCAGGTTAATTTGCTCAGTTTATTTAATATGTGTATCAACACAAAAATGATTTTTATGCCAACAGCAAGTGCTCTTTATGTCTAAGAAAGTTCTGAGCTGCACGTGTTGGTCTGTGATTGCCATACATCTAATCGAGATTACAACAAGCTCTTCTATCTGCAATAACTTGCACAAATGAGTAGTTGTCAGTGATAGAGAGCAAATAGTCTGATTGACAGCTGTTCACATCTTCAGGATTCCTGGTCAGAAATTACATTGTAAAGAATCACGTGACCTGTGCTCCAGTGTCTTAACCTTTTTCCCTCCATCCACAAAGCACGTTGACGACCGAGTCATGAAGAATATTAAGTGTACAGCCAACAACATATTTTTATAACAATCTACACTTTTTTCATGGGAATTTTGCAATTTACAGCGTTTGTGCCTAAGTGTCACACCTTAAGCTCAAGACATTTTGAATTTGTGATCCTTTAGGCTCATGCGTCTGTGTTTCATCAGGTAATATTAACTAACATTAACTAATATTAACTAACGTGTGCAAAATATCTGAATTCGCTAGATACCAGTGTGCGTCAGCATCATTATGATTGAACAGAAGTATCGAGATCTTTCTCACCATCAAGCTTTTACTTGAGTGTTGCTGAGCCTGCCATACTGTCTACTAACATGAGAATAAAGTGTTGAGAACTGTTAATGTCACAGTCGATATTAAAAAAAATATTGTTAGTCTTTGCGTTATTGTGTTCCTTTATGTGCATCGCTATAGTTTTTTTTCCCCTTAACGTATTGCAGTCATCTTTTCTTTCATCTAACGTTCGTCTGAGTGGTCAGTAACAGCACTGCGTGTACGTTGTTTATATCGAGTGAGGTATAATAATCATGATAATAAAAAAGTTGGCAGAACTTTTTAATACGTGTTTTACAAAACGAGCTTTAATGGAGAATAATAACCAGTATGAATAACAAGGAGTGTGCTCTGTGGTCTAACTCACGCACGTTGTGTTTAGCGAGAAAATCTGCAAACGTCTCACTAACCTGCACGATCGTGGTCTAAAGATGAATCAAATTGACCTGCTTTATTCAATAGTCCATCACATCGTTACAAAATTGAAGAATATTGAGATTAAAATCAATTTTATTCAGCAGATAATATGATTAATCAATGGAGAAGGTTTTGTCATGAAATATAAATAACGCACGTTGTTTAATTAACAGACTTCATTTTGTGTATTAATGGGCCAAAGCCTTGGTCTCCTATCGTGTATTAAGATTTACTATATCTTAAATTAAAAAAAAAAATAAACAGGATTTATTCTCTCAAAACTCAAGAAATCTAGCATTTGTGTTTTCTTCTGAGTTTTAAAACAACATTCTTATTTCCGAGTTTAAAATATGCTCTGTGACTGTAATCCCGTATTACTAATAAAACAAGATGCTTCTTGTCACCAGCGAGTTATGGTCTAAGGTAAGTAACTGCTGCTGACATTGTCATGTCCCTCGTTTGGTGACCTCCCCTAGACCAAAAAAAAAAAAAATGACCTAAGGCAGCAAACAGTGAGCTAAATATGAATGACTTGAGGTCGCCAGGTCGTTGAGAGCAAAGTTTAGCATGTCAGGCTTACAAACGATGCAGTGTCACTATTTCTTTATTGTTGTACACCAAATTAAGAGAAATCTTACTGTGTATTTCACACTTGCTACACGGCTGGCCCCAGGTAACCCCTAACCCTTTTCACGATGCGAATTGTTAAAAGCAGACAGGCAGATCTACCCAAGCGGAGTTGTCAACGTCACTCAGCCTTTAATTGAGTTTTAAAACAACATTCTTATTGACCAGTTGTGGGCTCTGTACCTGTAATAGGCTGTCATCCGCTATCACTAATAGAACAGGGAGATGCTACGTGCCTACCGCGAGTTATGGTCAAAGGGAAGTAACTGCTTTTCACATTGTCATGGCTCTCTTATGGTGACCTCCCCTAGACGAATATTCACAAATGCAAATAAACACTAAAGCCAGTCAACAGTAAGCTAAATATCAATGGCGTGAGGTCGCCAGGTCATTGAGGGCAAGGCTTTGCATGTCAGGCTTACATTGTTATTTTTTTATATAACAAAGTAGGCCACTGAAGTACCAATATGTGCATTCGTATAATATTAAAAAAAGCAAATTGTGGAATGATCATTATCTAAGATTATAATAATAGTAACAAAAATAAAGTCAGACCAGTCAGACTCAGAACACCACGGATATCTCAATTTATGTTTTTTTTTTTTAAATTGTTTGTACGGCGGTATTTACGTTGTCGCTGATTTTGGAAAGGAAATCTTCAGGGAATGTGGGTGAGCGATAAGGTGGTCGAAGGGAGGGATGGATAGGGAAGGTGCGCGTGTGTGTGTGTGGGGGGGGGGATGTCAATGTTCTCTGGTGCCAGAGGTGTTGTCCACTGTCGATATGCCCTTTTCTCCTGTTGGTCTCTAGGTTTGCCAAGCGCTGGTGCCTTCTTTTCCTGCTGCTGTCGCTTGCTGTCAGTACCTGAAGTCCGCCATGGTAGTGTGCAGGGTTGGTTTCTTAGATCCCTCATGTTGCTCTATTCTAGATTTGTATTTAGCTTTGTGTCTTATACCACGAACTTGTATTACCGGACTGCTGGTAATTTTTTTCCAGTTAACTACTAAAACGAGTCATGAGACTACACAGCTTCAGGTTTGTTTAGGCTCGCCGAGACTAACTGCAAAGAACTTCAGAAGAGGCTAAGCGTTGGTCTTGGCAGAGAGATAGCAGTCCACCTATACACCCCATGCTTATACATGTATACTAGTTGCTACTTTTTAAAGACCTTAAGTTTCATTTAAAAATTTTTTTATCAGTACCCTGAGTTTTAGATGATTCGACCTCTCCTTTGGGTGTTAAGATTTTATGATTTCTGACTTAAATATTTTTTTATTTATATGAGTCTTTAATTGGTTTGGTTGACCGTATTTATCTCGCAAGAGCCATAATATATAAGCCTGGACGGGGAAATCCCGATTGTGCACGCCCTTGGAATTACATCCTTTCGGAAATTCCTTTATTACTAGAAGTAACAGATTTGAAGAATCAGGTCATGAATGCAGAAATGGCGGAAAGGCGATACATTGTTTTCTCTTAATTATCGCCATTTTAGAGATTTCAGAGATATTTTGGGAGAACTTTTACGCACAGTTATCCAGACCTCACATGAAGCACTGTTGATGATGACTGTGATGTTTACAATTACTGTGACACTGCCATTTAAGTGACCTGCAGTAAAGGCAACACGTGTGCCTGCTCAGCCAGGAAAAGACATTCATCAGATAAAGACGGCAGGACCTACCTGTTGCAGGTAAGTATCTGATAGAGAATTACTGCATGCCCTTCTTCACAGATATAGACAATTCCAGGTCGCCCAACGCTCGAGTCGAATCGACCCTCCATGACCATGTCGACCGGTACTATAGTTGCGTCATCATTGATGGTTTCGTTTTTAGGCTCTGGGTTGATTCGTATTTCGGCGTTTAGACTATGTGGTCTTATGGTTCAACTTTGATAGTGAGGCTATATAATTTTCGCTGAAATCATCAGCCTCCCTTGACAGACTTGTTGTTAGCAAGTATATGTAAGCCGTTAAAATGCACGTAAATTACCTTTTGCAAATTGCCGACCCCTGCTGCTTCTGCTGCTGCTGCTGCTGCTGCTGCTGATGATGATGATGATGATGGTGAAGAATAGCAGTGCTACTCACAATGATGTATTCTTTAGCTTCTGTAATCCAGTTGTAATATAAACATGTTTAATGATATCTGCAATATGTTTTGTGTACAGGATGTCATACAAAGCGATCAACACTTGTTTCCTGTGCAAGGTTCGATGTCGTCTTCTTGAAGTTTTTGTGATTCTCCTCTACCAGAGTCTTTTATCTTTGTCCAGTGCAAACATGACGAAAGGTAAACTAGCTGATGGTAGTTAATGTTGAAGTTGATTGCATAGTACTCCCATTGCTTAGTGGATGTAGGAGCAGTGAAAATAAGGGTTTTAGCGTATCCAGGGAACGACATGCAGAAGCTAGAAGCCATCATTCTACATAAGCAGCATTAACCTTCCATGTCTGCTAGGTGATAGGTGGGCAGGGAGAATTTTTTTCAACAACCTCCCTGAGCAAGTCTCGAACCAGTCACCACCTACTCTACAGTCGAGTTCACTAATCTCTAGGTTATGATACTTCCCAGTCTGTACTTTAAAGTAGCATGTCAGGCATTTGACAGAATATCTATATATATATCACTGGCACTTAATTTGCCTGTTTCGATAAATGTTGTGTCTGTTTGAGAAGAGATTAACTTTGTACAGATTCATAAAATTGCACAAGTATAAGTAATCTAAAACTTGTTATTAGTTTAAAAGTGTTTAGTTTTAGTTGTATTTAGAGAAAAAATATTTCTTGTAAATCTTAAAACTATATTATTACAATATTTGTGAAAGAAAGAAATCGGCCAAATACCACCACTCCAGAGAATTTATAGTAGCTCACCTTGTCTAAGAACGACAAATGGAAGACAAACCTTTTGCTATATAATTTTTTGTATGTAATAAATTAGGAATTTATTACTCTTTTGGGTCTAAATAATTTTAAAACGCATGCTGAGTCCAAAACTTTTTCAGTTTCTTCTTGAACTAAGTACACTTCTCTTAATAAAGACACAGGCATCATTGTCTCAAAGGCCTCAAGTCTCATAAATGTCATACATGGCGATCCGAACACCAAAGACTTATTTTTTATTTTATAATTCTCACATTTAACTTGTATTCTTTTGTTGAGGTTTTATTTCAACAGTCTGTAAAAAAGTATTAATTTTCTTTTTAATAATATATTTGAGCTGTGATGTTCCTCATCTCTTCTGATATTACAGATGGCATTGTGATGTGTGAAGTTACTGCGGTGGAGCCGTTGTCCAATACTACACTCACCTGTAGCTTTCCTGAGAATGTTAGTGACACACATAGGATTACCTCTGTCATCTTCAGCAAAAAAGAGAGAGGCGAAGGTATGCTATGCTAATAAAACATATCCATCATTTATTCCCAGTCCATCATCATCCATCGGCTTTCATCTATTGTCATCTATCATTCATTAATTTGCATTCTTCATTTTTTTTTCATTTCTGCTTCCCTTTAGTTTTATGAATGGTGTCTCTCCTACCACATTAGGACAGTTTCTGTCAGAGTGACTAAGAAATTTCTATTCAAACTGATAACTTAACAGTATTTTTTAATGGCAGACTTGCCCTCTTTATCTTTTCTCATGATAAAGTAATTTGCTCACCTTTCTGTCTCAATTTAGTCGACATTTTGGACTGTTGGTGGATGTCGGGAAATATGAGCTGTGAAGTAGTGTCTGGATACACGTTCAACATGAATATTTCTCACAAACTCTCTGTGGAGATTCCTCGAACTTCTGCAGAATACATTGGAATGTACTATTGTACACTTTCCAACATGGATTACAAGGCCATTCGCCCCTGTGAACTGAAGATTAAGCTAGGTGAAAGTCTTAGTTCCACCTGCTCATTGTGTTGATGTTAATGTTAAATAGTTTCTTTGAAAAACAAACTGCCTAAATGCAATTGTTCATTAGATAAAATATACTTATCATATTATTGTTTTGCGCACATTCATGGACACATGTACACAATCTCTTGATTTGTGTTTAACAGTTACTTTGTGAAAGGACTTTATTTCAGAGCAAACTTCATACATTTTGAGACAAAGTATCAAGTTTAAAATTCACGCAACCTATGTATAGTTGGACAAAGCATGTATTTGTAACAGATTGACATTGTTTCAGAAGGAAAAACAATGTGTGACATCCCATCCGTACCACAGAAGTCAAAAACGTCCTTGACTTGCTACTTCCCGAAGGACCTCAACAAGACCAGAACAGACTTTAGTGTTGATCGTTACTCCAACCAAGGTGTTACAGGTGCTAGCGGCTAACTATTGTCCTTAATCCGATTCTGTTATTTCTCACTGCAATCTTAAGACAACAGACTATTGACACATTCCGGTACCTTTAGTAAGCTTACCCATTATTTTAATCTTTAGGACTCATTATGATAACATTTTTACTATGAACATCATCCTGGAATAACAACTTTAGCTGATAAGCTCTTCAAATAGGTTATATTTGGTCGGTCCGTTAACACAGAATCAGTCATATTCTATCCTTCACCACAAACATTACCAAACGAAACCAAAGCTTATCTGCATATTTAGAAATCGTGAGAAGTCTTAAATTTTACTATAATTAATACAACTTTCTGTGTGTTTTGTCTTGTTTGAGATTTTCTGTTTCTTTTCACGATGTGTTTTGTATTCAGGGATAAAGTCTGGTGATATTTAGCTACACACAAAGATTAACTTCTCATGAAAACTGCACGAAAATGTAAATTTTCCTTTACCTAGTCATTAGGGGTACGTTGTATAAATGAGTTGATGATTAATGATTGATTTTTTTGATGATTTCCTAATTCCTGTCTTCTCACATTTTATCTTGTCCAGAAAACGTGATGTATTGTCACTGGAAAGGCGAGGGTTTGAACTGTAACACTGTCCGCGGTTACCAGTTTGACCACAGGGTGAGCGATCACCTGACTCTCAAGGTCCCCAGCGCCTCGGAGGATCATGAAGGGACATACAGATGTTCGATTAATGGGAATAAGTCAATTACTTATCAAAACTGCTCCTTTGCACTTAAGAAAGGTGATGGTGTAATATCTGCTCTAGTGGTGTAATGAGATAAATATATCAGGCAATTACAGACATGAACGAAATCTTTGATGGTGAAATAAGTCGCGAGGCATCTCACAAACCATTCTTCCATCAGGAATTCTGTTTTAGACAATTCTCGGAGTTATTATGTAGAGAAGATGCTCATAATGCTTTTCTGTTTCAGAAATGATCTCGTCTAACAATTCTGCAAGCTTCAATGAGAAAGATTCCATAGAACTGGCATGCAGATTTAAGGGTGAAAATATTCAAAACAGAATCAGATGGGACTTCAGTGCAGTTCGTCTTGATAACGAAGGAGGCAATAGTAAGACGCTGATTATAATTATGTAGTGATGCCTCTTTTTCTCTTTCTCTCTCTTTTACCTTTCCTTTCTCTCAGTCACAGTAGGATTGCGTGGGTGTGCGTGCGGTCATTTGTGTGTGGGTGTGTGTGTTTGATTAAAATGGTTAAAATTCTAGTTTCTTAACTCTTTCAAATATTCTATGTATGATGCAATCTAACCTTTCAATTTGTGCATTTATCATTTCTTACAGATTTGACTTTTTTTATTGTGTTTTTGCTTTTAGAAAGTCTGGGTCTTTTCAATGTTGTTATTTTAGTGGCTTCTTTGCTATAGTGGTTTTAATTGCTTTCTTGCAATTTTTTTGTTAGTGCTATGTCGTTTGTGCTACTACTGGGTTACTAATTTAGTTTCCTTGAAAATGATATTGTGAATTTATCTGACAATTATGTCTTTAAATTTTGTATTGTTGGTGCTATCCTGAAGTTAAAATAAAAATGAAAGAAAATGTGGAATCTCCTTGAAGAGAAATTGTTGTGCCAATACTTCAAATACTGTTTAAAAAATTGATACGACTATACTCACTGCAGGAAAAAAACTAAATGTACCTGAACAACCGTCACACTCTTTTCTGTATATCAGCTGGGTTTTTTAATACATCAAAGAAGCTAGTGTGTTGACCATTTACATGTGACTAACCCTAGGTACTGATGTCCTAAGCTGCACGTGGAAAAATGACAGCGTGGTCTGGATCCCAGCCCCAGACTACGACTTCAAGCACTTTCTTGTCACAGTACCACGTGACACGGAGGAACACAACGGAGACTACCTTTGTTACCTGAATCCTTCATCTAACATCTCAACACTCAGTCGTTGCAAACATTCCAGCAATACAGGTACACATCCCAATAGTTACGATTATATCGCCTTCCGATTTATCAACGATTTTTAAAGATATTTCAAATTTTATAGAATGACAATTGTTTCGTCATTTTTTATCGGAGACAACATACTGAGTTACAGTCATTTAAAATATTAATTTCTTGAAATAAGTAATTCTCGAAATTCAAGAGAAATTAGAATGTCAATTATTATTTGTGACAATTATTTTACTTTTTTCAGATGAAACAACAGGGCTGGCAGTCAGTATCACACTCTTTCTAGTTGCAGTCGTCATCGCATTGGTTATTCTTACAGTGTTCCGTGTTTTAAAGCATAAATGCAGGTTAGAGAAAGTATCTTGTACACAATGTGAATGAATGTGTGTGTGTCAGAAAGAAAGAGAGAGAGATTTCTTTTTTTTGGCAAAGCAATAAGGTCAATTTTTTTTACATCAAAATAATTGTGTTGTTTTTAGAAGATCACAGTGAAAATAAAACATCATTTTAATCCGCAAATGATAGCAACTTCTTAAAAATTCATTGATAATATTTTATATAGGTGACAAATAATGATGATATAAATAACTAAAATGGTCGATAAAATAACCCTCTATCTTTGAAGGAAAAATAAGATAAAATCGATTCAGCCTTTGCTGAGTTGTAAAAAGCAGGTCTTCTAGCTTCAAATTATTTTAAACTATTGAGAAGAGGGAAGGGAATGAAACTGAAGTGACCACAGAAAATCCTAAATGCCCAGCCTTGCAAAGTGTGTCACATCCCGAGACGAGATCTGAACCTTTAACCTCTTACTGCAGAGGTGGCAAGCAAATGTCTCAACCACTACTCTACCAGGTGCCTTCCTTGTATGAATGCTTAATGCATATGTGTTATCACTTGCTGCCTGTCATAAGTGTGTTTCCCTCTGCGAGGCACAAATTAAATATTTACAAAGAAAAAAAAAATTAAAAGAAAGGGTAAAGATGGTACTCTAACCTTCCAGCCATTGTAGGAAGAGGTAGCGTTAGAGAACTCACTTTTCTTGGGGCCAAATGTATGTAGGGTTGGGCCCATCTCTCCCCCTTGCTGCTTTACCATCTTCAGCCCTGAATAGTCAGGTACCCAAACTCAAAAGCTATACATCGACTGCAAATAGATTTTTTGCTCCACACGGGTATCGAACTGTCGCATCTCCCTTGTTTGTGTCAGACATAGAAGTTGAGGACATGTTCAATCATCCTTGCACCTGTTCTAAAGTCATCATACTGTTCTGCCACTGTATATGTTTTTGATAATAAAGAGTAACATTATAAACAGACTAGAATTAGATTTTATAGCGTTACTATGCAATTTAAAAGCTTTGTGCTGAAAACAAAGGAAAAAAATAATTTGCCATCAAAGCAAAACAAAAATAATGTCTAATATATCCATAGTTGTGTATTTTTCAGACAAAGAGACAACAAAAGAGAGCGAGATGAAAGGGGTAACAAAGAAGATGGTAGTGAAACAGTTGAAGAGGTATAGTGATACACTTTGATCTTGAAGTGAACTGGGGAAATGAAAGCAGAGAAACTGAAATGTCAGATTAAATCCTCCATTGGATTTACAGATTTTTATGTTTACTTCTGGACATTACACAGTTGTCTCTCTTGATCTCTCTCTCTCTCTATATATATATACCTAACTGTTCAGGACGTAGACTAAGAATACATTCCATACCAACAGAATATGTTCCAATAGACTAAACATCACTGCAGACATGACAAAAGAAGACACTCAGTATTAGTCTTGAAGAGTGAATATTTGTCTGTTTCATGTCTTCTCTATACTCTGCTCAGTTGTTTTTATTAACATTTGTGCTTAACTGCACTCAGAATCATCAAATGATACCCATAATAAAGAGCCAATGTCATATTTCACTGTGCTGTGAAAGTGTAGACGTTTCCCTACTAGCCATATTATCAAAAGTAGAATACTTAATTGATTATGAATAATGTTGATAAACTGCCAAGTATTCTGCACAAAACATAGCTAAATGTACTTGAAAGAGAAATTCCCTGTCTAGCTTTTTTAGTATAGTTCAGAAAGCCCTGTAATATCTTGATCTCAATAAATAAGGGGTTAGCAAAAATAGCAATGTATCATTAGACATTAGATATTTTATTCACAAGTCCTTGAAGGGTATGGAGAAATTGACATTGTACACAATTAGTATTTCAGCCATACAGATTTCTTCATAAAAAAATTGAGTAAATGCACACAAAGCTCAATAAAGGTGAATATTAGACAGTGTTATTTAAGAAAGGAGAACTTAATAATGATACTTAGTATGGCTTAAGTATTACTTTTGATTTATTTACTTACATATCCAATAATCTATAATGTACGGATGAGGGAGGAGCACATGAGAAAGACAAAAAACAGTTTTGAGTGTATTTGCTAGTACAAATTTATATATCGTAGTATATATTCAGTATTATATTTTAATTGTGTATTTTGTACATGTATATATATATATCTAATGTCATATTTTTACATTATATGTTATGCAGATTTTTTACTCTTTTATACCCCAAGAGGGAGGAAAAAAACTAAGTATATCTTTTATGTTGCATTTGCTTTGTAGCAGTTGCTCCCCAGCATTACTGGTCAACATGATGGAGGACAGTCAGATGAACAAGCAGAGGATGAAGCTTACGAGCAGCAGTTAGACACAGCAGTTTAGTTTATTGCTGAGACAGGTTGTGCGAATTTGGGAGGCCTACTGTGGTCTTTAGAACAAATAGTATTGATATAATCTTGTTCTGTAAAATAAAGACTCCAAAACACTTCTAATGTCACAGTGTAGTGTAGCAATATGCTGGTGCTGTACTACAGTCATGTCTCATCGCCTTAGTGAACACGCCAGTGTTTGAAGAAGGTGAGCAGGGTGGGAACTGCAGTGAAATAATGACTGGCCTATCCCACAATGACATGGTGTTGGTGACTCATAAAGGCCATGCTTGTAGTCTGGAGAGAAATGTTACCACAACTTTTTTTCAACAGGGTCATAGTAACTGCTACATCTCATTTCACAACATATCATTGCCTCCATTTCAGATTACAATGAAAGAACATATGAATCCTCATTTTATATGATGTAGCCTTAGGTCTTCATTGTCTGTTGCATAAAATGCTATCTTTGATGATTTTCCTTTACAGACTCATTCAATCACTACATAATAGGGAAATTGTTCCATTTTTTAAAGACAAAAGGCACAATTATCAGTCTTGTTAAGTATAAATATTCTTATTTTTGTATAACTTTATAGCTGTTTAATTAATTCTTATTAACTCACACATAGCCACATGCTGAAAAAGACAAACAAGATAACACTAAATAGGTAAGTTATACATATCATGTTAACATGTTTAGGAAGTAGCAGAACGAGGTATGTCTACTTTTTTATGACCCGAGTAAGCAATGAAGAATCTAGAGACAAGTTTAACAGTGTGCTATGGGATTATTGGCAGTAGAAATCTCATGAAGGTATTCTATAGCTCCTTTAAAAACACTAGGAGTGTAATATATGTTCTGATTAAACTACATGTGTAAGTGGGTCTAATATTGCAGCAGGGAAAATGGAGAATGGAGAAGCACAGAAACTGATGCCAGTATTTAATAGTTTATATTTAATAATTGTAATTACTAGTCTCATAGTAAACGAATTGTTGAATTATTTTTGAACCGTGTTTGATGCTTTACTGAGTGATTGAAAGAGTGATGATTGGCTCTGGTTATCTCCCTTAACCTTCTCCCCCCCCCCTCTCTCTCACTCTTCCCAACCTTTCTTTATGTGCATCCTCTCTCTCCTCTATATCTGTCTCTCTCCTTCCTGCATCACAAAAGTGATCGAAAGAAGATTAATAGGCAAAGCTTATTTTAATTAAAGAACTACTGACAGACAACAGTGACAAAAACAAAAGGGACTTAAGTTTGATGATCTGGCTGATACAAGCTGATATTCCACTGCGAATGAAAAAAAAAACTGAAGAAGCTGAATCACACTTCGATACTGATTCTTGTCCTTTATCTTTGTCTTACAGTCGACATCGTTCTTCATTCTTTGCGGCCTTGTCAATTTAACTAGGATGACACCTTTACAGATAGTTTCTTTTATATTCACTGTCCTTTACACGACAGCTATTATTGCCTTGGATATATTTTATTAAAAACCATACCATGTGTTTAAATGCAGCCCTGTCGTTTAATGAACTAATGAACTCAGTTGGTGACACCAAACATTATAGTAATGTAAATTTTTTATATGTGCACCTGGCGATAATTTACATCACTCTAGTTTTCTGCTTGTTATTATCAAGAAAACATAGATTGATGTAAGTGTGGATGTAAATATTTGAAATATATTTACATATAAGGAAATGCCTCTGTAATAGGTGATGTAATAACATCTAGAATTCCGCGATAATTTATCCTTGGCACTACTTGATCAGCAGCCCGGATGCTTTCCAGTCTTGGCCTGGACAGACGCAGCCAAGTCGAATAACATGGGCATCAAATGTCTCTGGGAATGATAACTACTAACATAACTTTATTAATGTCTCTTAGTTGGTATATAAAAGCTTTAAGACCATTAACGAGAATAGACTTAAAGAGGCAACAGCAGTCAAATGCAGGCTAATATTCTTTCCCATATAGTAACGAGCACAAGTTGTTGCGAATGAAAAACATAATAAGCCCATCTAGTCCATAAGTCATTGCTATGTGTGGAAAACAAATGTGCTTGTTCAGTCCTCTGTGGCGATCAGATATCCTTTCAATACATGTAGGAGACTTTAGGAGGCGTTCGGTTCGCTTTCCGTGAGACGCAACTTGAGTACGTATCTAATGGCGGGTCCACAAGGTTTGGAGTGGCTGTCATTGAGTTCATTTACTCAGTTGTCAAGTGGGATTGACAGAGACCTGTCACGTAGCTGAAATAATCAGTGATAGGAAACTTTAAAAAGAGATCAGAGCTTGTCGACTTCCTGTTTGTTCCGTTCTCCACCCTTCACTGAGAGAATATCTTGATTGAACAAATCCTAATAAATCCCACCGGCTTTAATGCTCACGGGTCTAATCCTGCTGTGACGATGCTAGAGATGCTTAATACCATTTAATGTCCCTGACTGTCATCTCATCCACAATGTGTCACTTCTCTACTGTGATGTCATGTAAACCCACTCTCTAATCCAATGACTGCTTTTTCCAATTATGGACATTGAGTAAAAATATCTCGACTGTACTTGAGTTGTACATCTTTGATGTAGGAGGAACTAATAAATGCGAGACACTGGCAATGCTAAAAATTTACAAAAGGATCCCTTTAAAATAATTTTCTATGGCACACACAATCTTAGGCTTGTTATATTTCATATTTTGCACGCTACTTATGTATGATAACAGGATTATCCTAATGTTCCAATGTGCTCCGCAATTTACCATAAGGAATGCTTGGATAAAGAACTTCTCCAGTCCTAGTGATGTAACCTTCTGTAACCTTATCCACACTTGACAAAAGATTGTGAAGTTGTGTTTTGAGGGCATATGGAGCAAATGAATGTTATGTCACTCAACCAAATAATAATTTTAAGGTACAAAGGCATGTTTTGCTCAGTCTAAGGCAGACCAGGGCAAAGGCCGGCCCGCGGGCCGCATCCGGCCCGCCTCCTGTCCCTGACCGACCCGGCCGCTGGCCAGCCCGCTAGCCCGCCCGCTAGTATATATATACAGTATTGGGTAAAACTGAGTTAACTATTTTAGTCCGGCCCTCTAAAACCATACCAATTTCTCATGCGGCCCCTTGGGAAAATTAATTGCCCACCCCTGGTCTAAGGTGACATAACGAAGTCTCTCAACTGTGGATACCTGTGTTACTTATACAGTATATAATAAAATAAATGCATATAAAGCGCATACACACACTCGTGAGGATCGTGCTCTTAGCCTGACATGGGCGACATAGAAGGGACATAAGAACAAGCAAACAGCAGTACCAAGGACGAATACACGACAAGTATAAACAAGTGAACATGGTCCAAGTAACAAGGACTGAGAGTGTGATGATTTTGCTAAAGGAAGAGCAGGGAAGTGGCAATTAGTTAAAAGGGAAGGGTGGGGCAAGGTTGTAAGAAAGGACTAGTATTGTGGACTGTAAGGAGTAATTGTAATGAATTATTGTCAGTGAACATTTAAATGACTCAACAGAGTGTACGTGTCTGTGCGCGGTGTAACATTACTCATGTGCTTCTAGACAAGTGCATCTTTCCTTTTGTACATTTGAGATCACAGACACCTATTGTGACATTTGTATACGCCATGATCTACATTGTGCCACATAACATTTGGACATATGCATGCTGCGTGTGATCCGCAACCACAGAATGAGTTTTCCGTCGGTAATTTTCTAAATTGTATATTTTGTAAATGTAAAGGCTAGACCCTTCTTCTGATACTAAAGCCTTCTAGTCCTCTAACTGAGAGCATTTTAAAAGCTTGAAGACTGCAAGTCCTGTGTCACTGAGCTTCATCACCTCTCTGAGCCTCTTCTGTCAAGCTGCTCTGTGCGACACAAGACTCACTTCGTGTTGGCGGCTACACATTCCTTCCGGTTCATTCTGAGCATGAGTGTAGCTTGTTCACTAATGATTTTGAAACTAAAAAATATAATCCACTCAGAACTTGCAATGTGACATTATCTATTATACATTAGTAATCACGTGAGGATCATCATTTCACTGCGCATGTCACAATGACCTTATATATGTAAACCTATAAGGAAGATATTTACCAGAATCCCGCCTGGAGGATAGCAATGTACTGTCAGGGTCTCGTGCCTAGACCTTGATTACAGACGCAAAGCAAAGCATCCCTATGATGACAATAATGTTACATGATTAAGTAAACCCTTTTTTCTTCTCGAAGTTGGGAAATAGTCGGAGTTGCCATCAAGAGAATTAATTGTCAGTTTTCACTCAACGTACACTGGAAAGAGAGGGTAAGTAAACTGTGTTCATTACTTGTTATACTTGTGAAGGTGCTGGTACATGAAAGTATGTTTGTTACTTTGTATTTATCAAAAATAAGATCTCCATATAGTTTTTGATTGAAAAACTGTTTTTGCCTTTAAAAGACCGATTTTTTTTTTTCTCACGAAATGTTTGAACATGTGTGAGTTTGGTATCACATGATCAAAATATAAAACAGTGCCCGACATGACTGTGTTCAAATAAAACTAGTCATAACTCTCTCTCTCTCTCTCTCTCTCTCTCTCTCTCTCTCTCTCTCTCTCTCTCTCTCTCACATATAGGTGCTGATTTGTTTGAATATTGTGATTGCCCTTGAGACCTCAATGGATCTTGTAGCTCCGAAACCACCCCCACCTTCCCTGCTATTTCCAGAAAGAAACTTTAAAAAAAAAAAGCTACTTCAAAACAATAAAATAACTTTGCTGAATCTTGTATAATAATACTCTCTAAAGTTGGTTTTGGCATTCTTTGGGAAAATCAAGGCGTTGAGAATGTGAAAGTGTTTTTTTAAGGGGGTTGAAACTAAGGCTTATAGATACTATTAATGTTACAAAATCATGTGATAATTACCCTCTTGATATGGGCCGACGGCCAAAGAAACAAAAATGCTCATTTGTTCGTATCTATCTCTTTCAAAACGAGTCATTGGGAAAGTGTAGGAGGATGAACAGCTTTTAATGTGCGGCGTGTGCCACTGTAGGTCCCAATGTCCACTTTAGCCAGGATTTCTTTTGTTTATATAACGAGTGCAAAACAATTTTATTTATTTAATGTTCATTAAAATCATAATCATGAGAAACTAAAACTTTTTAAAATTTTTTACCACAGATATGAATATAGTGGGAAATTCAAAAATTTGAGATGGCAGTCTAGTAGTTTTGAAGACTTTTAACGTTCATAAATAATGCAAAACAAAAGGTAAAAACATTGTGAAATAAATAACTTAAATAGCACATTTTAGAAAGGTCGTCTCAGTTCTCAATCCTCATTTTTAAGTTTATAGAATAATTAGTGAGATACAGTTTAGAAGTAAAATCCAGGTACTTCAAAAGAAAAGAAACACTCGTCAGGACATTTAGTAGCTATCTTGGATGGCAGTGCGTTGGGTGGTCACAGAGAGAGCTTAGTTGTCTAAGTTGTGTACACCGTACGGAGGTATACACAGGTAAAGTCTCTTCATGTCAGAGAAAGTTCTTTCTGTACTCTGGTTTGTCTATGGACACTCAACACTTTTCCCTTCTTTAACAAACCAAAAAAGCTAAGATAAAACAACCAGGCCTAACGAAGGCAATAAGACTTGGCTTAAATGAAGAGGAACAACATGATTTTGACACAGGAAACCATGTCAGAACAAGTCCAGGTAGTCTGGCTCCAGTGGGTTGAGGCCGCCTTCCCTGATCTCGACTCACGCGCCTACTTCCTGCCTCCTGTCTACTTCAACCGCGTGCCCATGACTAGACAGTCGGTTGCTGGTCAGGATGTTCTGGTCCTTCAGTCAGCACCTGGACAGGCCGGTCAGTTCACCCGACCAGCGACAACTCCATCCACTGCTGGACAGACTTGTCTCCCTCATCCTCCTCGTGTTCAGCACAGTGACGTCAGAGATGACGCAGCCATACAGCGGTTACTCTTCTGTCTGCAGAGAATGTTTGACCAGAACGTGGAAGTAGTGGTTGGACTGAGTCAGCTTAAGTTCAGTCAGTACCTGGGTGAGCCTTGTTACGCTGCTGCGGCTGCCCAGCTGCCCATACCTGCCAACCTTCCTCCTGCTTTACCACGAAGCTGGAAACATGGAGACTTTGGAGATTTGCTTCTTATTCACCGACATTACGGTCTTCTCGCATGCCAAGTGCTCTCATTTGGTGACAACATACAGGCACTGAACATGTCACAGCAGGATATAGACAACAACATCAGAAAAAAACTGAGAGACGCCGTGTCACAGCTGGACAAGGCGGAGGCCATGTTGTCTCACCTGGTGTCCGACATCGCTCCCGGTCTGCGCATCACTAAGACCATCGCCGTTGCTAACCTACGACTCATCAATTTCAACAGGCCATCTCCACGACACCAACTGACTCAGGTAGGACTATAGCTACATACTTTGAAAGGGTAGAAACTGATCGGTTAGTCGTAGCTAAAACTTTCGTGCCGGTACCATCGTGCCGAGGACATGAAATAGCGGCGTTCAAACCACGATAATCCTTGTTTCAATAGAGAAGGGTAACCTAGAATGACTCTTTCGTTGCCAAGAAAACAACAACTCCACATGCACTAAACATCTGTATGTTCTCTACAGCAATGATCCTCGTTGAAATAACAAAATTGTATGAGCTTTGAAAAGTTTTCCTTCTCAAATTTTGATTCACCTTTTGTGCAAACCTTTCTGAAGTCACCCATAAAAGGCTCAGCGGGAGGAGATAATAACAGTAAAAAAGACAGTTACAATACAGATGTCGTGATGTAACTGCAAACATGAGTTTTCAGACCGCGCTGTCTTACTGGAAAGCGATTCGTTTCTGGCTAATTCATGTTCCTAAAGAAGTTCTTTGCTTTTTCTTTTTTTCTACTTTTATCACAGGACCTGTGTCGGTGTCTCGGAACATCAGACCCCGACGACATCCCAGGTCTGTGTCTGTGCTGTGATCAGTTGTCTGACCCCAAGACCCCGTGGGACGTCACTAGTCACGTGATGAAGGAACTCGGACACTGGTGGCAGCGACGTGTGGTTGTGGCTGGACCTGACAGTCACATGACACCTGTGGTGTACAAGACACTGGTAGCTAGGTAAAATGTATTATTACACGACACCTGAGGTGTACAAAACATTGATAACCAGGTGACAAAATTTGTTAATTAACCTTCAAAATGGCCTAAAATTGGTAAGTATAGACCTAATAATCAGATTACAGGTGTTTTAAAGAAGAAAAATAAGAAGATAATGATGATAATAATGTTCTTTAACGCCATGGTTGGTCTAATATCTACTACTATTCTGGCAATAAAAATAAGAAATTCTAAAGCTATGAGCAAACCTTATCCTGCGACGAAAAGATATACCATTCCCAGCAACTTTCCTCTCTCTTCCACTTGGGTAGTGGTCCTCAAGTTCAATGACTGTTCCTTATCTCTCAAGATATTATTTTTTTGCTACTGTGCCTTAACCTCATGTCAGAACCACGTTCATATTAGAAAAGAATGTTCACATTAACAGAAAATCATTCTGACAATCCAAGGGGCAAAATTGGTCAAATAAATTATTTTCTACGTGCATAATTTGTTTTTTGTTGTTTAATTTATTTAATTTATTTTTTTTTTGTAACTTTACAAAGTCTATAATAACTGCTGTTCTTTTAATATGTGTTAGATTCTGCGGTCCGGCGACAACAGTGAGTGTGCCATGCACATTCTCTCCACGTGTGAGTGTCAAGACCCTGGGTCAGGCCGTGTGGTGGAAGGAGAGTGCTATACTGCTGTAATCACACTCTTTCCCGGAACAGCAAGTTCACCTGCCTACACACGGCGCCTCAACCCACACTCTTGTCCACGGACCGCCCGGTACAGGTAAACTGTGGTGCTGCTGCTGATGGCCATACAGTGGCTGCGATGTGGCTATCCTGTTCACGTGATGATGACGTGTAAGGAAAGGTCGTGCAGCCTGTTTCATGCTGTACCATCAGCTTGCTGCAGCAGATGCCTGCTACGTCTACCACGCAGCTTCGCCTCCTTGATTACGATCTGACACCTCCAGCAGACATCAGCAGGATGTTAACCGAGTTGTCAGAGGAGGCCAGCAAAGGGTCGTTGCACATCATCGCTGATGAAGTGGCTTCGTAAGTTGCCAGGTGTATGATGTGAACACAACTAAGAGGCCGTAGTTAAGAGTGCAAGTGTTTGACCTGAGGCATCACGAGGAACTCACGGACAAGGGTCTTATTTCCGAAGTTTTAAAGCGGATGTGGTTATTAGTCGGTGGCACGGTGTCCTAGGATAAAGAAACATGAAGTAGTGTCCGGATGTCTGGACGCCGCTTTATAACTTCGGAAACAAGACACTTCTCCTGTTGTTCCTCATTTAAACTTGGGGGTCAAAACCCTGAACATTTCAGTAATGGTTAACACCGAATGACTTGTCGTGAGCTTAAGAAGGACGATGGTGGTTCTGTTCTCTGACACCAAGTATCGCGCGAGGTTTCAATGAGAAAACTGTTTATTTGTCACTAATGCATGTATCATCATAATCAGTTTAGTCACAAATACATCCAAATCACCGGTCAGTGAGAGTCGTCCCGTGTATCTGTAGCTCTCATGTCTGTGACAGGCGACATTTCAAGAGTTTTTGTGAAAAGCTTCCAGAGATCCCTAATCTCCATTTTGGGCGGCAAGTGTTTACCATGGAGACGCACCCGCGGCGGCAGTGAAAGTTTTAAACCAAACCCCTCGCTCTCCACGGCCGTCGTCAGGGAAGTGGAGCAGGACCAGAAAAATCTCAGAGTACAAAGATGTCGAGACATATGCTGGACGTGATGTGCCCGACCCACACAGACGGCCGCCAGTCAGACGACTGTACCACAGAGGTGAAGGACACTCAGTTGAGAGGTCAGTTACTGTGCAACGTGCGGTCTTGAAGTCCGCCAGTTTCTGCACAGTCTCCAAGTTGGTCAACTCAGTAAGTTTGTTGTGTAATGTAGCATAATTAGAGTGTAATTAGCATGTAATGCACTGTAACATTGTCATACAGCAATGTAGGGTACATTTACTGTAGATGTAACACGTGACATGTTATTATTTTCAACTTTGTTAAACAAACCCAAATAAGTCAAGAGGTAAGAACAGCGACTGAAAGAAGTGTGTTAGTAGAGCTGATGAAGAGCGACATCATGTCTAGGACAATATGTGTCAACAACTTGATGTCATTGTTTATGTCTGTACAGTATATGTCAATAACATGATGTCATTATGTCTATACAGAATATGCCCATATAATGATGTACAGATTAAATCATCATTCCGTGACGCATTTCCTTTGTCTGAACAGTTTAATTTATAACGGTTTACACACGATGCTTGAGTCTCAGTTTGTGTAAAGGGAGGTGACACTGTTGATGTTGGCAGTTGGTGCACCATCTACAGCAGCTACTACAGTCGGCGCCCCTGACCCCACACCCTGCCTGCAGTGGAAAGACGTGCTGGTGTTGTACTGGTATGACGTCAGTGACAGCTCGGGTGCAGTGGCGGCCATGAGACAAGCGGGTATCCCAGTGCGGCTGATGAGGGTGGAAGACGCTGAGGACGTGGCTACGCGGCAGCAAGTGACGTGGTGTGGGTGGCAGACGGCGGCTCTTGTTCGCGGTCTGGAGAGAAAAGTCGTCGCTCTGTCTGGAGTATTTCTGATGTTAACTTTGCTGCCTCAGCTCTCTCCGACTTCACGCCATGTCCCGTTGCACATCAACAACTTGTGATTATTTACCCGAGGAGTAACCTCCGGCACACACACAATTGTTACCTCCACCCTCACCCTGTGCTGCAAGTGTACCAAACTCTTGTAATATTGGAGAGTAATCACGGAATACGAGCCGTTTGTCCATAGCCCCGGCTTTGCTGTCAACAGGGGAATGAAAAGAAAATGTTAAATACCCGCTTATGAGTAAAGAAAGATAAGGAGGTACAGAGGAAAATAAAGGAAAACAGCACTAAAAATAAAGTTTAAAAATGTAGTTGTCTTTATGTTTGTTTCATTTACGCTTTATTTTCTTTTTTTGTTTGTTTGTTGAGAATACTATGGCAGTATGTTTAGATAGAAGCCGTTTCGTTTGATTGCTACTGTAGTCGTCAGTGGCTGTGATCGCTACCCCACCTGTTGTCCGGGTAGTCATTGGAGACGACTGGCCGCTACTTGTCAGCACCGCGTGTCCTTATACCTTCTTCTCTCTCACGGGCAAAACCATTTTCCTCCTCCGGTTACAAGAAATTCCGCCTTTCAGGACAGATTTATCTTCGTCTTTGTGAACAACACAGAGTCAGCGCTGCAATGGATCATTACTGGAAAACTAATGAAGCTTTGATAGAGCCTCGAATTTATGATCGTCCTTTAGAGTGGGTCGCTGTTCCTTCGTGCCACAGAAATATGTGTGTGTTGAGGGAGGGGGCAAGGGAAGGGTTAACGAGCAGGTGGTCATCGCTATGGGGATCTGAGCAGTGATGCTGGTGGTATTTGGGGAGATATCCTCCATGTTTGTAGTTTATTTAAAGTATGTAGCGGTGTGGCGCCAGATTCTCTCGGTGTGTATGAGGATGTCAGGTTGTAGGAGGTCCTGCACAACTCGGCTGTTATGGAAGCAACGGTTACAGTCACGTGCAGCTGTACCAACGATACTTGATACAAAGCTTTGACAAGGTCTCTCTACAAAAGCCTAGGAGGTGGGGAAGGGGAGTGAAGCGAGTCATGTGAAAGAGTTACGTGCCTTGGAAGCATCTTCAGAGCTTATTGAGGAGGGTGTGCGCACTCTGGTTTCTTTCAAATAGCATTTAAGGGTACGTGGTAGTGTATTCAAGTTTTCAGCGAAATTAATGGCCATGCTGTCAATCTCTAAGTAAGGGGCACTAGGTAGGTGGGGCTTTGAGGTACGTGAGCCACGTGACACCGGAACACATACACGGTGCAATGATACTTATTGATCACTCGACATAAGGAACAGACTGTCAGATGTTGTGTATGAAACACACAGTGGGTGGTGTTGCAAGATGCTGCATGCAGACTCCGACTCTTGTCGCCTGGCGCCACGCGGCAGAGTGTAGTCCGCCTGTTGCTGCCCCTGACTTCAAACATCTTTTCTGAGAAAGCAGACGATGGCTTATGATATCTGCCGTGCGGAACACGCTGCCTGCATTAGAGAACACAAGTCTGTGAACAGTGAACAGGAGCAGTGACTACTACATTCCGTAGCTGCTGACACGGAGTGAAACTACAATCATAGAATATCAGGAAGCTGCTGAAGGCGGTCACTTTGAGGTGATCGTTTTGTACAACGACAAGCAATAACAGTGACAGCTTGAAGACCAATAACGAGAATAGACTTAAGATGAGGCAACAGTAGTCAACGCAGGCTAATATTCTTTCCAATATAGTAACAGAGATTCGAGCGACTGCTCTCGAATGAAAAACATAATATTGACATCTAGTCTATATAGTCGGTTGCTATGTGTGGACATGATGTGCTTGTCCAGTCCATCCTGTGGGCGATCAGATATCCTCTCAAGTGCATGTGTCGGAGACTATTGGAGGCGTTCGGTTCGCTCCGTGAGACGCAACTTTGAGTACGCTGTCTATGGCGGGTCCACAAAGGTTTTGGAGTGGCGTCATTAAGCTCCACTCAGTTCTCAAGTGGGATTGACAGAGACCTGTCATATAGCTGAAATAATCAGTGATAGGAAATATTAAGAAGAGACCAGAGCTTGTTGACTTCCTGTTTGTTCCGTTCTCCACCCTTCATTGAGAGCATATCTTGATTGAACACATCCTAATAAATCCCACCGGCTTTAATGCTCACGGGTCTAATCCTGCTCAGTCTTAAGTTTAACGAAGTTCTTCTGATGGACATTAGACAAGGTAGACTCAGTCGCCATATTATAAACAAGCCTATGTGTCTGTTAAGTATGCTCTTGTACATTCTCGTTTGTGTGCAAAGTGCGGGCCACTCGTAGTATTACACAAACAGTTGTGTGTGACTTTAATGTCCGGACTGAGAACTTATGTCTTCTTACCGGATGTAGAAGACACAGATGGTCTTGGGTTCAGCGATATGTCTGAGGCAAACTGACAGTCCAGAGATCGGAGAGTTTCACAGTTTAGCAGAATACTGAAAGAATTTTGTGCAACATAGGATATTACTATTTTGAGCAGTGCACGTCCAGGGAATGAAAAAGGTCATTTTACATATATTTGACCTACAGTAAGTAGTGTAGTAGATTACTTTTGAAGTTCAAGATGATCTTTTGACTTATCAAACCTGTTGAGATATTCCTCGTGATAGTACAAATGTTGTGACTGGTTTGAAATGTCTTGATAAACCAATAAGTGTGGAAGAGATTTAAGTGGCAGTGGAGGAACTTACATCAAGTAAAGCAGTTGGACCAGATGGCATATTAGCGTAAATGATCAAGAGTTCTTTACGAACTATATCATTATTCTTGCCCTACATTTCTACGGAATATTTGATACTGCCCAGTACTCCAAGGCATGGAAAGGCGCTATAGTCCTACCACTGCATACAAGCAGTGATTGTGATAACCTGGACGATTACAGGAGTATATCAATCCTTAACATCTCAGGTAAAGTATTTTCCCGTATTTTAAACAAATGACTTACAGAGGGGTTCGAAGACAACAAGAAGATTGTAGAAGACCAAAAGGTTTCCGATCAGTACGCTCTATCATTGATAATATTCTTGTTTTATTCAGTTTACAGAAGTACCTGTTGAAAAGGCTGGAAAATGAACGTTTATTTCGTTGATTTTAAAAACGCTTTTGATGCATAAATCAAAATTTTCTACGGAACGTTCTCTGACAATGGTATTTAGATGAATGTATTTACAACAACAAATGGTGGTGAGTCACAGATCAAATATTTTTAATATCTTCAGTCGACCTAATGTATCTTTTTTTTCATATTGATGACTGATCCGTTGACATGAACCCAATAATGGCGTCAATAAATGACCAAAGGCTAAAGGTCTCACCGTCTCACCTATGTCTTTAATTTTCCAGCTACAACTAAAACGAAACGAAGGACTAATCTGAGTGCTGACAGAAGAAATTGATCATGAATCCGTCTTCCCACTGCGCTACCAAGAATGACAAATAGTTTACATGGCGACCCTCTGAAACCGGACTAAGACCCTAGTTCTTAGGCCCAGACCACTAGTGTAAAAATAGCATTCGGAATTTCTCTCATGACTCGATTTTCCGGTCTTTCCTTCCTGTTTGCCATGAGTAGTAAACTCAGCAGTTAATGTCAGCAAAGTTTCTAAATTTGCCGGTCTGCAAAACTTCAACTGCTTTGATAAAACCATCTGTTGATGTTCAGACATTACTTTCTCCAGACCTGGATGGCTGACTACCTATTTCAAGCAAGTATACATAGAGAGACAGAGATATACTTGAACACATTATCTTATGTACAATGACCCAGTTATCCACGGTATCAAATCCTCCACAAGTACAGAATAATTTGAAACTGTTTGCGGCCGTCTGCAGGCAGTCATCTGTGACATATTATGTTATGATTGGCAACCTCACAACTATCTTCCCCCACCATGCCCTGGAGAGTTTGTTTTAGTGCTAACAGATTACATGTGGTGGCCAGCCTTCAGTAAAGTAGCACATTTGAGGTTACATTGTACACTAACCGGTAACAGCATGGTTATCAGAGCTGTCAGCAGCAAACAGCAGTTATTTGTGTGATAATGTGTACAACTTATACCAATATGTTACAGTGTAATCCGAGGTATAAGTATGAATGCACATTGTTCTATCTATACTATAGGATGGTGCACAAAACGCTCCACACTCGTTTCCTGACGTGGCCTGCATATCTCCTTTTCATCGAAACAACACTGGTTATCGTCATCCTTCGTCTGTTGTCGTCTTTCTCCAGTGCACATCCTCCGCGTGGTGAGCATCTGTATACTGGTGGAGATGATGATTTTAATGACAGTTGGCGCCCCATCCATCTTTTTCCTGCATTCTCCTCCTCCTACTTCTCCTCCTCCTCCTCCTCCTCCTCATCATCATCATCATCATCATGATCATCATCATCATCATCATCACCAGGCAGCTGCAGGCAATGTTTTAATGAAATATGAAACGAGCAGTACATCTTAACAGGGTGTAATATGTTTAATACAAATATCACAAACGCCAATTATACGCATTAGACACACATAGATGTACATATAGTTTTTTTTCTCCAAAGAACTTTGTGGTAAACACTAAAAAGACTAAATGTGAATCTTTAACAATAATATTATGTGCAAGTGTGAAATCATATCTTTAGAATAAAGTAACCAGTGCATAGTTTCACCAAAGAAAGAGGTAAATAATTTTCATGAAGAAAGACTAACAGCCGGCGGTGCACTGAGGCGGTGCACTGTCGTAATTCCTTTCTTCCAAGTTATTTCCCTCAGTAAGATGGAGACAATATTACACAAAAAGAAATCCGATAATTTATTTACTATGAAACTTTAATTAGCGAGACCAGGACGATCAGCATATAACAGCAGCTATGCTTGACCCAGCGTCCCTCCCTTCTGTCTCTCCTTGTCTTTCTCCCTCTGTCTTTCTGATAGACTACTATCATGTTGTATTGCAGTAAGCTAGCACGAAGTTACTGATATATTTTTTCAGTAACTGCTTCGTGAAATTAAAAGCTGACATTGTTTCTTAGTCATTTCATTAGCGGACGATTTTAACGATATCATTTTCTTTCTTCTGAAAATTCCATCACGATGTTGTTCTCCTGTTTGTCTCCTAACAATGTCGGCTACTCTTGAATACGAACACTAATTTACTAAAATGCGTGATAATACCAGCAAATATAAATAGTTTGCAACTGTGCTTTTACTTCACATTTTGTGTCATGACAGATGGCAGTGTCACATGTCATGTGCCTTCTGTGGCTCCAATGCAAAACACGTCACTGACATGTCACTTTCCTGAGAATGTCAGCGAGACGAGAAAATATGTTGCCATCTACTTCTACAAGTTGGAGGCTGGACACGAAAGGAAAAGTGTATTGGAAATCATTTTTCCTGATCATCATCGTCATCGTCATCACCACGGTTAGTATTTAAATAAGGGAATACGACATAGTATAAGCTGCTAGTCCAGTCATGTAAGCACTTCTGTTGATATCAGGTCTAGAAATTCGATGCTCTTCTACTTATTTTTGTTTTCGGTGTATTGGTTGTCTGTGAAGAAAGTAGGAACCCGTTAACAGCAGTCATACTCATAGTCGTACATTAAGGCCGTTCAGCGGTTTTCTAAAAATTACCAGATTCAGACGGTCACTTGGACTACTGCTGTCTGAGACGGACAATAAACTTCGGTATAGGAGCAAGCTTGAAGGAATGTTCTACAAGAAGAGAGTCTATATCACTAAGAAGCTCTGCTCGGTCCAGCTTCTCGAAAAGGCAACTGGGACTGGCTAGTCTCGTGTGGATTCATTATGTATAAGGAGACTATGCGCAAACTATCTCTGAGAAGAAATCTGATCGACAAGCTTGCATGGTGTCAGGAACGCGCTTTTATTAAATCTCTTTCTCTCACAACACGCACGCGTCCCCTTGCGCATTCTTTCAAACAAATAGCACAAAGATTTGTCGTGGAAACAAAAATAACTTTAAGTCAATCAACATCAACTAAATATATACATATAGTCAGTAGATCTTCCACACAGCGATCTGCAACTCTAACAGTTCTCTTACTGTCACTGAGACGGCATACACATGTCCAGTTCTATATACTTCAATCTGTCGTATGTTTTTGGAATAAATTCATTAGAGTCTTAGTTACTCACACTCGACTGATATCCACCCACACAAACGACTTGAGGCAACCACATATACGTTCCAATGCTTATTAATAACAGGTGCTGACTCGGCAGACACCTACAGACGACTCAAAATATATTTGCTGGGGATCAACACATGACCCAGGCACCACAAATAAACTCCCGGCACCACAAATATACTCCAGGGAATGACACAGATACTCCCGGCACCACAAATATACTCCAGGGGCTCACACAGATATACTTGCAGGGATCGATACACACACAATATCCCAAGCGAACACCACACACACGTTACGTCCGCCTTTCTTCCCTGCTCACAGCCGTCTGCTTTCTTCCCAAATATTTTTTCACTTGCGTCTCTCTCCAATTACGTCACTTTTTTGCGTCATAAAATGACGTCGGGTTCTGACGCGAAACCGCGACGTATCCAACACACTCATAAATGCAAGGCAATAATCTTTAACAAAACGAAAGACAGGGGCAACAACCTCCTGTCCCTAATAAACTGGTCCCTGACACATGGCGAGCCTTCGAGTCATCAGTGCAGTAAGACTGTAATCAGATGACTTAGGTCACCGGGTTGAAATGCTTACTCTGTGCATGGAGATCGAGTATTATGACACAGATGGTTTGTCAGTTCTACTGCAAATCTGAAGTATAAAACGCCAGATAATGGGAAAGATTACCGGAAGGTTAAAACACATGCGTCCGAACCCAACAACCAGGTGGTTCGTTACCCGTGTGGCGCAGCAAACTTTCCCAGTCAACCCCACTGTCGGGAGGTAATGGGGGAGGCAAAGTAGCGATAGGCAGAGGAGATGCACACATCCCTAACCCCTAGAAAAGTGACGTCTTTATCCCTTCACTCCACAAAGTATATAAAATAAGGTTACGAAGGATATTCTCCTTTTGATCTTATGCAAGAGACAATGTTCGTTTCCTTCTAAGACATGCATTTATATATTTTGAAAGTATTCCTGTAGATATATATATAATGTAGAAATCATTCATCGATATAAATACGTTAAAAGACTTTACCCGAGCTTTACTGCGACATTAGGGAGTTAGAGGTGTGTGTCTGTCTGTGGTGACTTGTGAGTGGTGATTTAAAATTTACATCAGTTCAAGCCTTGAGTGAAATTCTCAGCGTCTCTGTAGCCAGAGAAACCGTTAATTAATATGGTCTTGCATACGAGCTTTTTTTTTTTTGGGGGGGGGACATGTAAGGCAGGCAGTTTGAAGTGGCTAGAGCGAGCCAAACAAAAAGCGTCTACCACCAAGGAAAGTGCAAACGGCATGTAGAGCGAAGGAACTAATCTGGACGGAGAGAAAGTGTCTTAAATCATGTTACATCTCGTCGGATGGTGAGGGACGGTATCCTCACCTACTCTGTCACCTGTAAGCACACCTGTCAGTGGGTGTTGTTTTTCTGTTCTCACTGGCTAATTGATGATTAGGTGAAGGGTCAGGTATGTGTGTTTGTCCAGTGGCGTATCTGGTTGTATGCCATGTGTTTGAGTATTTTAAAAATATTAGTAACTCAGTTGCTCTGGACACTTCTCGGCACAACGTCAGTGCGAAGGGGTCTCTTGGTGAACAATTCTTCGAGAAGGAGGCGACACGTCTTCAGCTTACTTTCAACATCGAGGAACATTTCTTCGAGACCTAGTCATGGGACAAGAGGTTAAGACTCCGGAGAAATTCGGGATGCTTGGGTTAGAGAACTTTGATGAGAGGATCCAGTCCTCAAGAACAGCTGCCAGCTGTCGCCGTGAAACCTTCGAGGACTACAAGATCAGAACTTAGACAATGTGGGAGAGCTAGAAGTTTGCCGTCAAGGCCGATAGGAGAAGTCAGTTCTCAGAGGTAAGGAGAACACCTGTGTATTTATCCGCTTTTCCAGTTACCGGAGCCGGGAGTTTTATGTGACATCATGGTGTAGCTCGTTAGATGGCTCAACGTGGCATTGTTCATCCGGGTGCATATCGCTGTGTCTGTATAGCTGTGTAATAGGATAAACAAGCAATGGTTGAAGAAGCCACGTAACGTCCCTGTACTGGGATTGTATTAAGCTGTACTGTGTGAGAGTGGATGGTGGCTATAACAGGAGATAGTACCACTGCAGGATTTAAACAGCGCGGATAGTACTATCACTCCCTCTATTGAATAGAGAAGACAAATGGTTACATGCAGGTATTATGCATAATTTGTTTATGTTGATAAATTTGTTGCTTTTGTTGTAGTTCCATTAGCTGTGGTTGACGTGAATGTTGTATGTTACGCTCCATTGTTCAAGTGGGTAGTACGCCATAACTGTCAACCACATCCCCAGCTTTCCGGGGACATTGCAATAGATCACAATGTTAATGATCGAATTGTTTTAGAATTAACCTGTTTATTTTGAAATTGTAATATTTTTACGTACTTTCATGTATTTTTCAAGAAAAACACTTTTTGAACTTGTTTGTGGCGTGTCAAATTATGATGCAGACGACGTTTTAGAATGCTTTTGGCTTGAGGGAAATAAGATTTGTCACGTGAAAAGTGGATACAAGTTCAACGGAATGATATCTCACGAATTGACACTGGAAATTCCACAAGCTTCTGCAAAATTTACTGGAAAATACGCCTGCCTTATCTCACAAATTAATCATCACGACAAAAACTCATGTGAATTTAGAATGAAACAAGGTGAGGCGTATTACTATATATTTTTATTTATTTATTACATTTTATTATTCATTTAAAGATTTGTGTGATTTCAGTTTCGTGTACTATATAAAGGGGATGTAATGTCCTACACACAGCATGCAGGCTAGGAGGCAAGCATGTAAGAACGCACAGGTGAATATCCACTAAAGGTTGTCAGGACATAGGGATGCTTCATTTTCGGGCGTTTTAGTCCTGAAGATACTTCACAGGCTTAAGGATATGCATAACATAAATAATGTGAATAATTTAATTTACAAATAAATGAAACTTGTTTCAGAGGTGAGGTGTGACATCCCGTCAGTGATATCAAACTCCAGTGCCACACTGACTTGTTACTTCCCTGATTACTTAAACAACACAAGAGAAGATTTTGCTATCTATCATCATTCTGGTACGAGGGTCTATCATATAAAGTTTATAACTGTTGACAGTAGGATTCTCAAATCCCACATTCCTGGGGCATAATCACTCTTTAGCAGTTCCTTTAAGTACATTTTAAAGAGTTTTTGCTACTTTCAAATTTTTATCACGCCTTTCCTCCTGAACTACATTTTGAATTATTGTAAATATTTTCAATAACTCACGTGCATGTTTTAAAACTGATTACCAAATTCTTCTTATGCAGATATTATAACAAGGTGCGAACAAAAAGCAGAAGTTTTCAACTGTCACACTGGGCGTGGCTACGTATTTGATGGCGAAATAACAGACCACGTGACTCTCAGGATCCCCAGCGCTTCAGATGAGCATGAAGGGACGTACAGCTGTAGGATTGCGGGGAAAAAATATCAAAATTGCTCTTTTGCACTTAACAAAGGTAACATACAATAACAGGGATTATTATAAGATTTTTCACTACTATCTTCACTTTCTTTTTCTGTATTTTATAAGAGATCTGTTAACTGTCTTATGTGTAAGGCCTTACAAGTTTCATGCCTTTTTGTAGATGTTGTTGTCATAATATTGGTCTACTTTTGTTCTTTAGAACTGCCCTCGTCCTTAAACACTTCAACCGCCAATGACACAGAACATATACCATTGATGTGTAGATTGAGTGTCACAGTTATTGGCAGTAGTCGGAGGTGGAACTTCAGCGCTGAGCATGTAGATGTTGATGGCAACAAAGGTAAGCTATGACTTTATAATCAAAACTTTATCACTTCAGTAACCATCCTTCTCTAAACCCTCTGACCTGTGTGTGTTTTGCGATTGCAACTCTACAGCACATCTTTTTTCCGCTTTTTTTTTATAAAATGTTTGCTTGCTGCAGAAAAGCGCATATTATGAAGCCTTATGCTCTCTACAATATCTTCAAAACTGAAAAAGAAGAGCAAACAATTATTTATTTACCAAGTTACAAGTAGCGACGATTTCAAGAATATCTATGATGTTATAGCGTTAAAAGTTTTGACTAAATATCATATCGCTGGGTGGAAGTTGATGCATTAAAAGCATCACAGTTCCTTAAAATACACAAGTCAGTATTCTGATTATCACTGAAATCTGGTTCCTCACAGACATTAGTGTCATTAACCTCACCTGGAAGAATGGCTATTATGTCAGAGCCTTAGCATCAGGCTACGAGATCAAAGACCTCATCATCACAGTTCCGCATCATCAAGGTGTAGAAAATGCAGTGTACCCTTGTAGTCTCATCCTCTCGTCTGACATGTCGAAGATCGAGCCTACAGAACCTAGCGCCAATAAAGGTAAGTAAAGGTCTATGGCAGGTGTTATTTGGTTCCTCTCTGTATTTGTTTCATTTTATTCATCAACGATACTACTGTTTCTTCTTTTACAGTTCATATGTTATTTGTTTTCCTGTCCCTCCCGCTTAATAATTTTTTTTTGGGACATTTTGTATTATTTATTATTAACTAATGGTAATGTTATACACAGTCACATAATGTTGAACGAGGCAGTTGTAAAAATACAAAATAATTTGAAATTTTTTTTTAGAAAGTGTCTGCCTTAAAACACTTTACCTCAGTGTGTTGTAACAACTAATCTCAATGTTTTTCGCTACAGTTAATATTTCTTTTTATTATTTTATGTTAGAAAAAAATTAGAAGTTTACAAATTATTTCACTGTAGTTTCAGATGTTTATATTACTGTAATCGTCATACTTATTGTTCTTCTTGTGATCGTCATCGGCGGCTTTATTCTATATCATTGGAAACGTAAGCAAAGGTGAGGAAGGCATTCTTCACAATTTATTTTCAATGTGCACGACATTTATTCTTTGACGAAAGAGTTAGTTATTACACCCCATTATAAGCTCATACATTTAATGGCATCCTCACTATCATATTTTCAGCCAAGTTATGTTTTTGAAGATTTGTAGATTTAGTGGAACTAAAACACACCAGTTTAGTCCAAACATCAATCATTTAATGATACTGATTTTGAAATAATATTTGATCAATATTTGAGCTAGGATGAACTAAAAATTGTTAGAATATGATTCTTGTGTTCAGATTAAATCCCAGTTAGGTATATTTTAGTCTAGGCTGAACACACGGTTAATAAGGAATGCATGTTAGTTGTGAGAAAAATGGGCAACATTTCCCCAAAAGTGATAAAGATTCAAAGATTAGAACTTTGTATTAAGCGAAGCAAAGCACTTAACTGACTTAAATCATTAAAATAGGATATGAAGCACAAGGACAGATGTACATTTGCCAGTACATTAATGCACAAAATCACTAATAAAAATATTTCTTTTAGCTGTCAGGTGGGTAAAAAGGAGGAAAGAAAAAAAGAACAAAAGGTAAAATTAATTGTCAAATGATTTTTTTATTATTAAAAATGTGTTTGCTCATACAAACTGTTGTCATTTTCTCTTTCCATTGCTAATCTATATATTTACCTATTTTTAGTGTCTTCATGTGTAATAAATAACAGATTAGTCTACTCTATTCTTCTTTCACACTATAGTTGTTTAAATTTTATATTACTAAGGCTCAGTATAAGAAAGACATTGTAACTGTATGAGACTGGAATGCTGGTCAGTAGTACAGAATCACAAAAAGAAGTGTTGTTGTGGCATATTTATTAAACTGAATTTTTTGCGTCTTTTTGTCATTTTTTTCCGGACTAAAGGGCTTACCCGAAGACAGACAAAAGGATCACATAATAAAAATTTCAAAGTATTTTCCTGCCGGAGAAGGTTAGTAGGATTCCTGTGACATAATTTTGTATTTTTCATTAAAGAACTCTATAGAAAACAATTCCAGACACTCTGATGACCTGGTGAAAAGAAAAAACTACGTACAGGTAGCTTGGATACAGCAGTAGATAATTTCTTACTTCAAAGTGTGAAAAGCAGTGTTTTACCTCTGGTGTGTGTGCCGCACTCTCCTTGTCCTTTTATATCCAGTGGGGGCCTGTTGTGCCATGGGTGTCCCGCTCTATCAGAAGGCGGCGCTGATTGTGTTGTAGGGGTCCACCTAGCGGCAAGTTTGGTGCGGGAAATCACGTCGAGGCGGAAATTGAGAAAATTGAAATAAATTTTCTAACCATCAGTCCCGTTACTTTTCAGACTTCCCACAATTATTTCACACAACCACATCCACTTCTAAATCACTGCTTCTGTAAACAAATTATTATTGTTGTTGTTAATGCTGTTGTTCTTCTTATTATTATTAAATGTGGGTGTTCAAGATTATATTTCAGTCACTATTGTGACTACTGTCTCTCTTAGCTTATTTATAACCACCGATCAGAAAACTAAATTCATTCTTAGAATACATTTCTTTATACCTTAGAAGGGCAAGGTCTACTTGATGAGATCAAAATGATGACTGGCGCCGATGTACGGCTTGACCCCTGGTCGTCAACCATTCAGAGAACAAAGCGTGTTATTATTCGCGGATCTCAAAACCAGATCGAGGCGGCAGCCAATCTCATCAAACAGAAAATAAAACCTCAGGTTCGTACACACAAGCAAATGAACAATGACATTATTGTTTCGCATAAGAAAACCTAAAATATTTCATGGCGACTGCTGTAGGTTAGGAAAGAAAGACGTCTGCTTAAATAAATATTGTTTAAAGGGTAAAACATTGTTCGTTGTCTTAATCATCGTAATAATCATCATTATTGTTGTTGCCAGAACATTAGAGTGTTGACTCTAAGTTCTCTTTATCTTGGGAAAGACTTAGTGCATAGTTTGCATTGACACAAGTTTTCTTTGTCTTCACTTTTATTATTACCAGGTACATGATGTTTCATTGCCATTCTGTGATGACTGGGGCTTGAATGAACTTTAGTGATGGAAATGTTTGGTTAAAGCTATTCTACATTACATTATTAACACTGTGTTCTTCAAGAAGTGATCCTCAAAATATAATCTTTTTATTATGGTATAAAGATTTCAGAAGCTCTTTGCTATGATCTACACCAAAAGGTTGGGACTTTTTCCTCCAAGGACCATTTTGATATTTGTGGACTGTACAAAATCATCTACTTAAAAATCAGTCAGCTCTGTTTGTTTAGGCTCTAGTTTCATACTGTGTGTACAGTTTTGTAACAGGTGAAATCGTCGCCTGACTTGCGCTGGTACTCTCTGTCACCGCAATCCGCTTTTTCCTTACAAGATGGGCGAAAACTATGTTCTACCACTATGTAGACCAAATAAACAAGTGTTTGGAGTCTCTAAAATATATGTTTAAAAAAGGTTTTAGCGGAGACAGAGCATATAATAGTAACAGATTTTAAACTATATGTAGTCAAAATAAGCATTTTCTTCGTCAAAATAAGTGCAATTTTACTTTTCAGCATAAAGCGAGTGCAAAACAATTTTATTTATTCAATGTCCATTAATATCATAATTATGAGACACTAAAACTTGGTTATATTTTTAGGAGAGACAGAATTGTAGTGGGAAATTCAAAAGTTTGAGATGGCAGTCTAGTAGTTTTAAAGAGGTCGTACGTTCATCTGCCAAACTAAATAATACAAAACAAAAGGTAAAAACGCTGTGAAATAAATAACTTAAATAGCACATTTTAGAAAGGTCGTCTCAGTTCTCAATCTTCATTTTTAAGTTTATAGAATAATTAGTGAGATACAGTTTAGAAATAAGATCCAGTGTCCAGGCACTTTATTAGAAAAGACACGTTTGTCAGGACATTTAGTAGCTATCGAGGATTGAAGTGCGTTGGGTGGTCACAGAGAGAGCTTAGTTGTCTAAGAGTTGTTTACACCATACATCAATATACGCAGGTACAGTTTTGATAAAAAATGTACAAAATCAACACAATGTGGATTCAAAATGTGCACGCATGCGCAGTCAGTGCAATGATCTTGTAAACGTGTAGCATGATTGTTCTTCCTCGCCTGTAGTATGAGTTTTACAGTTAAATTTAGAAGCCTTTAAAGTTTAATGCTGTTACCTTGAAAACATAATGGCTGTAGATCTTTGTAGTCTTTTCTTCTTGTACTCTGGTTTGTCTATGCACACTCAATAGTTTTTTTTCTTTCTTTACTAGACCATAAAAAGCTGAGCTAAAATAACCGGAATTAACGAAGTCAATAACCTTGGCAAAGATGAAGAGTAACAAAATTAATGATTTTGAATCAGTTACAATTTTTAGAACAAGCCCAGACATTCTGGCTCCAGTGGGTTGAGGCCGCGTACCCTGATCTCGACTCACGCGCCTACTTCCTGCCTCCTGTCTACTTCAACCGCGTGCCAATGACCAGAGAGTCGGTATCTGGTCAGGATGTTCTGGTCCTTCAGTCAGCACCTGGCCGGGCTGATCAGTCCACCCTACCAGCGACGACTCCATCCACTACTATAAAGATTTGTCTTTCTCAGCCTCCTCGTGTTCAGTACAGTGACGTCAGAGAGGACATTGCGATGCAGCGAGTTCTCGTCTGTCTCCAGCAAATGTCTGAAGAAACTGTAGAAGTCATGTTTGGTCTCAGTCAGCTTCAGTTCAAACAGTTCCTGGGGGAACCTTGTTACGCTATAGCGGCTGCCCATCTCCTCATACCTGCCAACCGTCCTAATCTGCCACCAAACTACAAATATGAAGACTTTGATGTGCTTCTTATTCACCGAAAGTACGGTCTTGTCGTCTGTAAAGTTTTCGCATTTGTTGACAACATACAGGCACTGAACATGCCAGAGCAGGATATAGACAACATCAGAAGAAATAGACTGAAACAGGCCGTGTTTCGGCTGGACAAGGCGGAGGCCATGTTGTCTCACCTGGTGTCCGACATCGCTCCCGGTCTGCGCATCACTAAGACCATCGCTTTCCCCGACCTCACGACTGATCAACTTCAACAGGCCATCTCCGGCGACACCTGGCTGACTCAGGTAAGAAGTAAAGCTACCATGCTTATTGGGTAGAAACTGATCGTGCTATTCATAGCCAAAACTTCGTGCCAGTACCATCTTGCCGAAGACATCGAATAGCGGCAGTTCAAACCGCGATATTCCCTGTTTCAATAGAGAAAGGTAACCTAGAATGACTCTTTCGTTGCTAATGAAACAACTCCTTAGCATCCACTGTATATCTCTGTGTTCTGTATAGCAATGATCCTCATTTAAATAACGAAATTGTATCTACGGAGAATAAACGACAAAAGTCGTTTAATATTTGTCAGAAGGGACAGCCATGAAAAGTTTTCATTTTCAAATTTCGGTTCACCGTTTGTGCAAATCTTTTTGAAGTGACTCATAAAAGGCTCAATGGATGGAGATAATAAGATGAAGACAATGACAATACAGATGTCGCGATGTAACTGCAAACATAATTTTTTTTTTCTTTTGAAAAAATTTAGCCCGTCTGAAACATTCAGCGCTTATGCAAGCTTTCCAAAGGTGAAAAATACAAGAGATGTAGGAATAAGGCATTGTTGATTCTTCACATCATTATATTTAAATGACGAATATTTGTAATATTGCTTTTACTAACAGCGTATAATGCATTCCACTGAAGTCAGCCCATCATTAACCATCCTCACAACAATATCAACATGCACCACTCTCAGCATACAGTAGAACTGCTGTTGTAGGGTTGCAGCTGCACTGGAATCGTCAAACCTCCTCTGAGCTCATCCGAATGCACTAAATAATTTTTATCAAAAGCCATACAAGGGCAGAACTAGCTACAGGATTGTGTTTAACATCGAAAGCTAATGAGTTTCAGTCTAATAAAAAAAACAACGTTTACTGTATTACTGGAAAGTGATTCGTTTCTTACTGATTCATATTCCTAACCTTTGCTTATACTTTTTTCTACTTTTATCACAGGACCTGTGTTGGTGTCTGGGAACATTAAACCCCGCTGACATTCCACGTCTGTGTCTGTGCTGTGATCAGTTGTCTGACCCCAAGACCCCGTGTGACGTCAGTAGTCACGTGCTGAGGGAACTCAGACACTGGTGGCAGCGACGTGTGGCTGGGGCTGGAGCTGACAGTCTCATGACACTTGAGGTGTACAAGACACTGGTAGCCAGGTAAATAATTAATAAACAGGTAGTCCTCGGGTTACGACGGTCTCAAGTTACGTCGTTTCGTGGTTACGACTTTATACAACGCTCATTCCGACTTACGAACTGTACGTGCGCCTCATTCCACGTGCGGCGGAAGTCATAGAGTCCAGTACAGTCATTAGGACTTAGTCGTTCGACTGTCGCTACGATTATCCAGGATAAAGATCGCATCCTTGAACACGTGACAGGATCTGCTCCTATGAAAGCGACAGTGATAACAAAGCGTACTGTACTGCACAATATTGTACTGTACTTATGTTTATTGATAATTAATGAGGTTGCTGTGTTAGGATAGGTGTTTGGATAGGCTAAGTGTTTGCAGTACTGTGCTGTTATTATGGTACAGTACTGTATGAACTTAGGATCGGACTTACGTCGAAATTCGGGTTACTACACCGCGTAAGAACGGAGCAGCGTCGTAAATCGAGGACTATATGTATCATTAAAATACACTGAGGTGTCCAAAATATTGATAACCAAATGATAAAATTGGTTAATTAAGCTTTGAAAATACCTAAAAAAGGCAATTCTAGACCTAATAATCAGATTACATGTGTGTTAAAGAAGAAAATAAAGAAGATAATGATAATTATAATGATCTTCGAAAAGATGGTGGTCCAATATTTACAACTATTCTGGCAATAAAAATAAAAAATTCTAAATGAAGACAGATACGACCAGTTTTTATCCTGAGACGAAAAGAGACACCATTCTCAGCAACTTTTTTCCCTCTTCCACTTGGATACTAGTCAACAACTTCAATAGTTGTTCCTTATCTCACTAAAGATATTATATATTTGCGACTGTGCGCTAACCTCATGTAAGAAGCAGTCAGGATGTTTAAATTAACAGAACTTCATTCTGACAATCCAAGGGGCGTAGGAGTAAAACTGGAGAAATAAATTATTTTCTAGGTGTAGAGTTTTGTTGGGATTTTTTTTGTAATTTTACAAAGTCTAAGTATAACTACTATTATTTTAATATGTGCTAGATTCTGCGGTCCGGCGACAACAGTGAGTGTGCCATGCACATGTCCTCCACGTGTGAGTGACAAGACCCTGGGTCAGGCCGTGTGGTGGACAGGAGAGTGCTATACTGCTGTCATCACACTCTTCCCGGAGCAAGTTCACCTGCTACACACGGCGCCTCCCACACTCTTTGTCACCGGACCGCCCGGTACAGGTAAAACTGTGGTGCTGCTGCTGATGGCCATAGAGTGGCTGCGGTGGGGTCACCACGTCTACGTTGTCAGTACGTGGTGGGGGAGTCGTGCAGCGTGCAGCATGTTGTATCACCTGTTGCTGCAGACAGTAAAGACACTACAGTCACCATGTGTGTCACGTGGTCAGCCTCACCTCCTGCAGTGTGATCTTAATGTCGGTACAGACGTGGAGAAGGCCGTCAACGACTTGTCACAGGCGGCGAATGGAGGGTCGTTGTACGTCATCGTTGATGAAGCGGGTCCTGAAATATACATCGACCTAATGAGGAAGAGAAAGTATAAGAACAAATATACTATACTCATTACATGCCTGATTGAGTTTACAACATCTGAACAAATCTAGTACACAACTTTAACTGATCAAAAAAGAAAACTTTAAAATATACTTAACTCTCGCCTCTTTTAAATAGTCTTGTACATAATTCATCTCCTTATGTATCAGATTTCCCTAACTCTGCCCAGCTTACACTGTTAACTTATCGTCATGCAAGTAACTCTTTGACAATGAAACAAATGTTGACCAAGAGTGAATCATCATGCGTCTTCATAAAAGAGAATAATTAGAAAATACAAAATTGCACCAACATCGTATTTTAACATTGAGACTTAGTAACACCATAGGTAAGAAATAGTCATTGTGTTTAAATAACACATGAGACAGCGAAACATGTTTATACGAAACTGTTTGTGACGCGCAACTAGTAGAAATATGTGAACGTAGACAACAATAACAAACACCATCTGACACATGTATTTGGTGAAATCTTCAACAGATCAGAGAGTTTTCAGACTTTCTGTAACAAGCTGCTGACACAAGTTCCTCGTCTCCATCTGTGGGCGGCAAGTTGTTTCCATGGATACGCACCCGCCGGCTGGCAAGTGGAACATTTAACCAGACCCCTCCGCTCTCCACCGGCCGTCGTCAGGGAAGTCGAGCAGGACGAGATGATCACAAGAGACCGTCTTGTCTTGCCGTATAGAGAGCGAGGTGTACCCGACCACACAGACGGCCCGCCAGTCAGACGACTATATCACCGAGGTCAGGGTCACTCAGGTGACAGGCCAGTTGACTGTGTCAGGTGCGGTCGTGAGGTGGCCAGCGTCCTAGACAGTCTCCGTGTTGGTGCTCTGCGTACGTACATTGGAAATTAACACTTATAGATAAATAAAGTTAACACGTAATCATAAACTAATGTAATAAGCAAGTGGAAGTGAACAATGAGCTAACCCTTCTAAACAAATGAAAGGGGACAAAGACATAAGGTGTACATCGGAAGTCTTTCATCATTGTCTACAGTCTCTCTGTTTCTACCTACGTGTGTGTGGGCACGTTATATTTTTACTGGTTTTATGTTAACAGCACAGATCTTGACAACATCCTCTCTTGAAGGCACTACAACATCACCTAAGCTGCAGTGGAGAGACATGCTGATGTTGTGCTCGGGACAGGCTAGAGTGGACATGGGTATGATCACAGGACTGAAAAAAGCGGGTATCCCAGTGCGGGTGATGAAGGATGAGGACATCGAGGACGTGGCCACGGCCCGCAGTGACGTGGTGTGGGTGGCGGATGCTAATGGTGTTCGTGGTCTGGAGAGAAAAGTCGTCGTCTGCGTTGAACTTGATCCCACTTTTAATATTTTGTCCAGCCCTGCCCGACTCCTCTCCATGTCCCACTGTACATCACAACTTGTAATTGTCTACGCTTGCTGACTAGCCCCCAGTATAATAAATCACCACGAAGCTGATGAATGTTATAAAAAGAAACAGCTGACCACACTGGCTGCTGTACTAACTGTAGCTGGATAGATGCCTTAATGAAGCTTAACTTGAGCACACAAAAGTCAGGCTGAAGTCAAAATATCATGTGATTGTCATACAGGGGGGGTTATGTTCACTCCTTGTCTTTGTATCTGTGGACATTGATGATGCTAGAGCTTTTCCACATATTAATGATTTACTTAATTTTTGTACCTGATACAGGACTTGCATTTCACACGTGTTTGTGCCAACAAATAGCTAATATAGTTCAATTTCTTTTTTTAGTCCGTTCAGTTATTTTGAACTGCTTTTTTCTCATGTAACCAGATTGCAGAATAAATTTTGTTTGTACTTGTGTATGTATAGAAAGAAAGTAAGGTAGGAAACAGAGTCTATTGATGTTTTGTTGATGGGGTGTTTTTTAAAAGTTTTCTAATATTGACGAGAAGCGAAGAGGACTTCTGAACTGGAAAAAACTCCGTCTAGAGAGAGCACCGTTCCGATCTGTCAAGAAACATCTCTGTCGGCCAGTTAAGTATTCGGGCTTGTGTTTCAAACCGACATAAATATTCGTCTATGTCGTTGCATGGGGAGTTCAGAAATATACTCTTCAAGTCCTAGCGAATGGAGTCCCCCACTGTTTCTTGACAGATCGGACCGGTGCTCTCTCTAGACGGAGTTTTTTCAGTTCAGAAGTCCTCTTCGCTTCGCTCTCTCTGGCTATTCTCTCAGCTTCTCTCTCTCTCTTGCTATCCTATCAGCTTCTTTTTTATCTTTCTAATCTATTTCTTCTTTTTTAGCTAATCCTTCCACATGTCTATCATGACGATCGACACTCTGCATTATGTATCTAGTCAAAGCATCACCTTCTAACCCTATCATTTCGCCTTCTTTCTTACATGAGGTCACATCAAATACTAGTTGTGGATCCATGTTGCACTGGCCAGAAGATCGAATCCGTCTCAGCGCGCTTTTTGGACGGAACCTGAAATGTCCCCATCTTCTTCAAGGATCAGTTGCACCTCGGGTTGGTTTGTCATAGGACCGCTTCTAGGGTCATTTGCTGTGACTATTAATATCTTGAATTGATCTAATGTATCTTTCTAATATTGACGACTGACCCGTTGATATGAACCCAATAATGGCGTCAATAAATGATCAAAGGCTGAAGGTCTCGCCGTCTTACCTTGTCTTTTACTTTTCAACTACAACAAACACGAAACGAAGGACTAGTCACAGTGCTGTCGGCAACAATTGATTATGATTTTTCTTTCCACTGCGCTATCACGAATGACAACAAGTATGGATGGCGACCATCTGAAACCGGGCTTAGGCCCTAGTTCTTAGACCTTCACCACTTGTGTAAAAATAGCATTCGGATTTTCTCTTTACTCGAATTTCCGGTCTTTGCTTCCTGTTCGCCATGAGTAGCAAACTCAGCAGTTAATGTCAGCAAAATTTCTTGATTTGCCGGCCTGCAAAACTTCAACTGCTTTGATAAAAACCATCTGTTGATGTTCGGACATTACTTTCTTCAGACCTGGATGGCTGACTACCTATTTCAGGCAAGTATACATAGAGAGACAGAGATATACTTGAACACATTATCTTATGTACAATGACCCAGTTATCCACAGTATCGAATCCTCCACAAGTACAGAATAATTTAAAACTGTTTGCGGCTGTCTGCAGGCAGTCATCTGTGACATATTGTGTTATGATTGGCAACCTCACAACTATCTTCCCCCAGCATGCCCTGGAGAGTTTGTTTTAGTGCTAACAGATTACATGTGGTGGCCAGCCTTCAGAAAAGTAGCACATTTGAAGTTTCATAGCACACTAACCGGTAACAGCATGGTTATCAGCGCTGTCAGCAGCAAACAGCAGTTATTTGTGTGATAATGTGTACAACTTATACCAGTGTGTTACAGTAATCAGTGTTACAGTGCAATCAGAGGTATAAGTATGAATGCGAATTGTTCTAGCTATAGGATGGTGCGCGAACCGCTCCACACTCGTTTCCTGACGTGGCCTGCATATCTCCTTTTCATCGAAACAACACTGGTTATCGTCATCCTTCGTCTGTTGTCGTCTTTCTCCAGTGCACATCCTCCGCGTGGTGAGCATCTGTATAATGGTGGAGATGATGATTTTAATGACAGTTGGCGCCCCATCCATCTTCTTCATATCATCATCATCATCATCATCATCATCATCATCATCATCATCATCATCATCATCATCATCATCATCATCATCATCATCATCATCATCATCATCATCATCATCATCATCATCATCAGGCAGCTGCAGTCAATGTTTTAATGAAATATTAAACGAGCAGTACATCTTAACAGGGTATAAGATGCTTGGTACAAATATCACACACACCAATTATGCGCATTACACACACACATAGATGTATATCTACTTTTTTTCTCCTGAGAACTTTGTGGTAAACATTTTCTGTATAGATGCGGCTTCCCACAGTTAATGAACTTTTTATTTCTTGCCCTTCTATTTTTTCTTTACTCCTAATTACCGTGTTAATATACTTTTTATATGATAAGTTCTGGTTGTTAAAGAATTTATTTCCAAGCTGGATTTGAGCTCAAAAGACAAAACTAATTATATATATATATATAATTATATATAAATGAAACTCATTTCCCTTTAATAGGTCTCAGCTTCATGCAGTATTGAGTGCTACAAGCCTGCCTCGAGTATTTAAAGTTAGACTGAATGTGAATCTTGAACAATAAGCTTATGTGCAAGTTTGAAAGCATACCTTTAGAACAAAGTACTCATTGCATAGTTTCACCAAAGAAAGAGGTAAATAATTTTAATGAAGAAAGAGTAGCAGCCGGTGGTGCAGAGAGGGAGAGGGTGCAACCAAGCCGTAATTTCATTCTTCCAAGTTATTTCCCTCAGCAAGATGGCGACAGTATTCCAAAAGAAGAAATCCGACAATTTATTTAGTATAAGATTTAATTAGCGAGACCACTACGATCAACATAAAACAGCAGCTAACCTGACTTAGAAACCCAGAGTCCTTCCTTTCTGTCTCTCCTTGTCTTTATCCTTCTGTCTTCCTAATAGACTATTGTTAGTTTGTACTGCAGTAAGCCAGCATGTGGTTGCTAATACATTTTTCAGTAACTACGTCGTGAAATGCGAAGCTGACATTGTTTCTTAGTAATTTCATTAGTGGACGATTTTAATGATATTTTTTTTCTGAAAATTCCATCACGATGTTGTTCACTTGTTTGTCTCCTAACAATGTCGGCTACTCTTGAATACGAACACTCATGTATTAAAAAGCCTGCATTAGCAGTTATTAAACAGGAAAGATAAACAGTTTGCAGCTGTGCTTTTACTTCGCATTTTGTGTCATGACAGATGGCAGTGTCACATGTCATGTGCCTTCCGTGGGTCCAATGCAAAACACGTCACTGACATGTCACTTTCCTGAGAATGTCAGCGAGACGAGAAAGACTGTTGTCATCTACTTCTACAAGCCGGAGAATGGACAAGAACAAAAAGGTGTGTGGGGATTAATTCTTTTTCTCCTCCTCCTCCTCATCATCATCATCGCCGTCGTCATCACCGTTAGTACAGAAATAACAGGGTACCACGTAGTTTAAGCTGCTAGTCCAGACATGTAAGCAATTCTGTTGATATCAGTTCTAAAAATTCGATGTTCTTCTAATTATTTTTGTTTCGGTGTATTGCTAGTCTGTTAAGGAAGTAAGAACTCATTAATAGCAGTCATACTTGTCCGCAACCGCTCCCGCCGTCACCGGATGCACGCTCACAACCGCACAAACACACGAACACTCGCTTGGCCACGGATGGCGCGCGACGTACCTGTCGAATCGCAGGTGAGCGCCGACCACACAACGATGACAGAGACAAAATTAACGGTACAAGACAAACTAATTTATTACACACATAAAATGCTAATGAAAGATCTCACACAAGATCACAACTTAGACAATGTGGGAGAGCTGGGCAAGGTAGACAGGAGAAGTCAGTTCTCAGAGGTAGAGACAACACCTGTGTATTTATCCGCTCTTCCAGTTACCGGAGCCGGGAGGTGTATGTGACGTCAAGGTGGTGTTCGTTAGATGGCTCAACGTAGCCTTGTTCATCGGGGTGCATATCACTGTGTGCTGTACACTGTGTAATGGGGGGGGGGAGAGCAAGCAACCGTCGAAGAAGCCAGGTAGCGTCCCTGTACTGGGATTGTACTAAGGTGACGTATCTATGAGAGTGGATGGTAGTTATAACAGGAGTAACACAACAGCATTTAAACAGGACAGATAGTACTATCACCCTTTTGTTGAATACAGGAGCCAAAGGGTGCATGCAGGTATTATGCATAATTTGTATATTTGATAAATCTGTTGTTGTTGTTGTTGTTGTTGTTGTTGTTGTTGTTGTTGTTGCTGCTGCTGCTATAGTTCCATTAGTCGTGGTTGACGTGAATGTTGTATGTAACGCTCTACTGTTCAAGTGGGTAGTACGTCATAACTGTCAACCACGTGCTCAGCTCTCTGGAGCATTGTAATAAATAACAATGTTAATGATCGAAACGTTTCAGAATTAACATGTGTATGCCGAAATTCTAATTTTTTATACGTTATTTCTTTCATGTATTTTTCAACAAAACACTGTTTTCAACTTTGACGCTGTTGTGGCGTATCAAATTAAGATGCAGATGACGTTTTGGAATGCTGGTGGCTGGCGGGAAAGAAGACCTGTCTCGTGCAAAGTGGATACAACTTCAACGGAATGATATCTCACGAATTGACACTGGAAATTCCACAAGCTTCTGCAAAATTTACTGGAAAATACGCCTGCCTTATCTCACAAATTAATCATCACGACAATAACGCTTGTGAATTCAGGATTAAACAAGGTGAGAAGTATTACTAAATATTTATATTTATTCATTACATTTTATCATTCATTTAAAGATTGTGTGGGATTTTAGTTTCGTGTACAATGTAAAAGGGGATGTAGTATTGTCCTACACACAACATGAGGCTAGGAGGCAAGCATGCGAGTATGCACAGGTAAATATCCACTATAGGTTTTCAGGACATAGGGTCCTTCCTTTTCGGGACTTTTAATCATGAAGACACTTCACAGATCTAAGGATAGACTAAGATAAATATATGAATTATTTAATTTACAAATGTAAATTGTTTCAGAGGTGAGGTGTGACATCCCGTCAGTGATATCAAACTCCAGTGCCACACTGACTTGTTATTTCCCTGATTACTTAAACAAGACAAGAGAAGACTTTGCTATCTATCATCATTCTGGTACGAGGGTCTATCATATAGCAATTTCTTCAAAGTTTATAACCGTTGACAGCAGAATTTTCAATTCCCACATTCCTGGGGCATAATCACTATTGAGCAGTTCCTTTGGATACATTTTTGAGATAGTCGTAAAGTTTTTGTTATTTTCACATTTTATCATGCTTTTCCTATATTTCGAATTATTATAAATATTTTCAATAACCCACGTGTCCATTTTAAAACTGATTACCAAACTCTACATATGCAGATGTTATAACAAGGTGCAAACAAAAAGCAGAAGTTTTCAACTGTCACACTGGGCGTGGCTACGTATTTGATGGCGAAATAACAGACCACGTGACTGTCAGGATCCCCAGCGCTTCAGATGAACATGAAGGGACGTACAGCTGTAGGATTGCGGGAAAAAAGTATGAAAACTGCTCCTTTGCACTTAACAAAGGTAACATACAAAAACAGGGATTATTATCAGATTTTTCACTACTATCTTCACTTTCTATTACCTTTATTTTATATGAGATCTGGTAATTGTCTCGTGTGTAAGACTTTACAAGTTTCATGCCTTTTTTTAGATTTTATTGTTATAATATTGCTCTGCTTTTGTTCTTTAGAACTGCCCTCACCCTTAAACACTTCCACCGCCAATGACACAGAACACATACCATTGATGTGTAGATTGAGTGTCACAGTTATTGGCAGTAGCCGTAGGTGGAACTTCAGCGCTGTGCATGTTGATGTTGATGACAACAAAGGTAAGCTATGACTTCATAATCAAACCTTGATCACTTCAGTAACCATCCTCTGACCTGTGTGTTTTCCGATTGCAACTTTACAGCACATTTTTTCCGTTTTAATAAACTGTTTGCTTACTGCAGAAAAGCATATATTATGAAGACTTATGTTCTCTACGATATCTTCAAAACTAAAAAGAAGACCAAAAAAATTTATTTATTTACCAAGTTACAACTGGCGATGATCTCACGAATATATATATATATATGATGTTATAGCCTTTTGACTAAATATTATATCGGTGGGTGGAAGGGAATGTATTAAAAGCATCACAGCTCCTGAAAACACGTCAGTATTCTGATTACCACTGATATCTTTTTCCTCACAGACACTGGTGTCGTTACCCTGACCTGGAAGAATGATTATTATGACAGAAACTTAGCATCGGGCTACGAGATCAAAGACCTCATCATCACAGTTCCGCAACATCTAGGTGTAGAAAATGCAGTGTACCCTTGTAGTCTCATCCTCTCGTCTGACATGTCTAAGATCGAGCCTACAGAACCTAGCGCCAATAAAGGTAGGTAAAAGTCTATGGTAGGTGTTATTTGGTTCCTCTCTGTATTTGCTTTTTTCACTCATCAACAATGCTATTGTTTCTTCTTTTACAGTTCATATGTTGTTTGTTTGCTTTCCTGTCCCTCCCGCTTTATAATTTTTTGGGGGCATTTTGTATTATTTATTATTAACTAATGGTAATCTTATACACAGTCACAGAATGTTCAACCAGGCAGTTGTAAAAATACAAAATAATTTGAAATTTTCTTTTAAGAAAGTGTCTGCCTTAAAACTCTTTATCTCAGTGTGTTGTAACAACTAATCTCAACGTTTTTCACTACAGTTAATATTGCTTTTTATTATTTTATGTTAGAAAAAAAATTAGAAGTTTACAAATTATTTCACTGTAGTTTCAGATGTTTATATAATTGTAATCGTCGTACTTATTGTTCTTCTTGTGATCGTCATCGGCGGCTTTATTCTATATCATTGGAAATGTAAGCAAAGGTGAGGAAGGCATTCTTCATAATTTATTTTCAATGTGCACGACATTTATTCTTTGACGAAAGAGTTAGTTATCACACCGCATTATAAGCTTATACATTTAGTGGTATCCTCACTATCATATTTTCAGCCAAGTTATGTTTTTGAAGATTTGTAGATTTAGTGGAACTAAAACACACCAGCTTACTCCAAACTTGAATAATTTAATGATACTGATTTTGAAATAATATTTGATAAAAACATTTTGAGCTAGGATGAACTAAAAATTGTTAGAATTTATTCTTGAGTTCAGATTAAATGTAAAGTTTTCCCAGTTAGGTATATTTTAGCCTAGGCTGCGCACACGGTTAATATGGAATGGATGTTAGTTGTGTGAAAAATGGGCAACATTTCCCCCAAAAGTGATAAAGATTCAGAGATTAGAACTTTGTATTAAGCGAAGCAACGTACTTAACTGACTTAAATCATTAAAATACGATATGAAGCACAAGGACAGATGTACATCTGTCAGTATGCTAATGCACAAAATCACTAATAAAAATTTTTCTTTTAGCTGTCAGGCGGGTAAAGACGGGGAAATAGGAAGAGAAGAAGAAAAAAAGGTAAAATTAACGGTCAAATGATTTTTTTATTATTAAACATTTGTTTGCTCATACAAACTGCTGTCATTTTCTCTTTAAATTGCTAATCTATATCTTTACCTATTTTTTGTATCTTTCTGTGTAATAAATAACAGATTAGTCTACTCTTCACACTGTAGTTGTTTAAATTGTATATTATTAAGGCTCAGCATAAGAAACACATTGTAACTGTATGAGACTGGAATGCTGGTCAGTAGTGTAGAATCGGAAAAAGAAGTGTCGTTAAGGCATATTTGTCAGACTGAATCTTTGCGTCTTTTTGTCATTTAATTCCGGACTAAAGGGCTTACTCGAAGACAGACTAAAGGATCACATAATAAACATTTCAGTGGATCTTCCTGCCGGAAGAGGTTAGTATGATTCCTGTGACATAATTTTGTATTTTTCATTAAAGAACTCTATAGAAAACAATTCCAAAAACTCTGATGACCTGGTGAAAAGAAAACTACGTGCAGGTAGCTTAGATACAGCAGTAGATAATTTATTACTTCAAAGTGTGAAAAGTAGTGTTTTCCACTGGTGTGTGTGTGCCGCACTCTGCCCTGTCCTTTTATACCCAGTGGGAAGACTGTTGTGCCATGGGTGTCCCGCTCTATCAGAAGACGGCGCTGATTGTGTTCCAGGGGTCCACCTAGCGGCAAGTTTGGTGCGGGAAATCACGTCGAGGCGGAAATTAAGAAAATTGAAATAAATTTTCTAACCATCAGTCCCGTTACCTTTCAGACTTCCCACAATTATTTCACACAACCACATCCACTTCTAAATCACCGCTTCTGTAAACAAATATTATTGTTGTTGTTAATGTTGTTGTTCTTCTTCTTATTAAATGTGGGCGTTGGAGATTATATTTCAGTCACTATTGTGCCTACTGTCTCTCTTAGCTTATTTATAACCACCGATCAGAAAACAAAATTCATTCTTAGAGTACATTTCTTTATACCTTAGAAGGGCATCGTCTACTTGATGAGATCAAACAGATGACTGGCGCCGATGTACGGCTTGACCCCAGTCCGTCAGCCATTCAGAGTACAAAGCGTGTTATTATTCGCGGATCTCAACACCAGATCGAGGCGGCAGCCAATCTCATCAAACAGAAGATAATAACTCAGGTTCGTACAGACAAGCAAACGAAGAATGACATTGTTGTTTCGCATAAGAAAACCTAAAATATTTCATCGCGACTGCTGTAGGTCATGAAGAAAAGACGTCTGCATAAATAAATATTGTTTAAAGGGTAAAACCTTGCTCGTGGTCTTAATCGTCGCAATAATCATCATTATTGTTATTGCCAGAACATTAGAGTGTTGATTCTAAGTTCTCTTTATCTTGGGAAGATCTTAGTGCATAGTTTGCATTGACACAAGTTTTCTTTGTCTTCACTTTTATTATTACTGCCTGACTTGTGCTGGTATCCTCTGTCACCGCAATCCTCTTTTTCCTTATAAGTTGAGTGAAATCTATGTTCTACCACTAGGAGAGACTATAGAAACAACTGTTTTGGGTCTCTAAAATATATGTTTATAAACGTTTTCAGTGGAGACAGAGCATAGAATAGAAAAAGATTTTAAACTATATGTAGTCAAAATAAACATTTTCTTCGTCAAAATAAGTGCCATTTCACTTTTCAACATAAAGCGAGTGCAAAACAATTTTATTTATTCAATGTCCATTAATATCATAATTATGAGACACTGAAACTTGGTTGTATTTTTAGGAGAGACAGAAATATATGGGAAATTCAAAAGTTCGAGACGACAGTCTAGTAGTTTTGAAGAGGTCGTACGTTCATCTGCCAAACTAAATAATGCAAAACAAAAGGTAAAACCATTGGGAAATAAATAACTTAAATAGCACATTTTAGAAAGGTCGTCTCAGTTCTCAATCTTCATTCTTAAGTTTATAAAATAATTAGTGATATACAGTTTAGAAATAAGGTCCAGTGTCCAGGCATTTCATTACAAAAGACACGTTCGTCAGGACATTTAGTAGCTATCTTAAATTGCAGTGTGTTGGGTGGTCACATAGACAGCTTAGTTGTCTAAGAGTTGTGTACACCGTACGGAGGTATACGCAAGTACAGTTTTGGTAAAAAATGTACAGAATCAGCACAATACGGAATCAAAATGTACGTGCATGCGCAGTCAGAGCAGTTAACTTGCAAACGTGTCACATGATTGTTCTTCCTCGCCTTCAGTATGAATTTGACATTCAAATTTAGAAGCCTTTACATTTTTATCCTTCTACCTTGAAAACACAATGGCTGTAGATGTTTGTAGTCTTTTCATAGCAGAGAACGTTCTTCTTGTAATCTGGTTTCTCTAGGCACAGTCAATAGTTTTCCCTTCTTTACTAAACCATAAAATACTTGATATAGTGACCGGAATTACCGGAGTCAATAACCTTGGCTAAGATGAAGAGTAACAAAAATTAATGATTTTGACACAGGAAACTATGTCAGCACAAGCCCAGACATCATGGCTCCAGTGGGTTGAGGCCGCCTACCCTGACCTCGACTCACGCGCCTACTTCCTGCCTCCTGTCTACGTCAACCGCGTGCCCATGACAAGACAGTCGGTAGCTGGTCAGGATGTTCTGGTCCTTCAGTCAGCATCTGGACAGGCCGGTCAGTCACGCCGACCAGCGACGACTCCATCCACTGCTGGACAGACTCAGCCTCCTGGTGTTCAGGACAGTGACGTCAGAGATGACGCAGCCATGCAGCGGTTACTCTTCTGTCTGCAGAAATTTTCTGATGAGGACAAAGAAGTGTTGGTTGGACTGAGTCAGCTTCAGTTCAGACAGTACCTGGGGGAACCTTTTTACGCTGCTGCTGCTGCTGCCCAACTCCCCATAGCCGCGCACCTTCCTCCTGCTCTACCACGAAACTGGAAACAGGGAGACTTTGATGTGCTTCTTGTTCACCGACATTACGGTCTTGTCGCATGCCAAGTGCAATCATTTGGTGACAATATTCAGACACTGAACATGTCACAGCAGGATATAGACAACAACATTAGACAGAAACTGAGAGATGCCGTGTCACAGCTGGACAAGGCGGAGGCCATGTTGTCTCACCTGGTGTCCGACATCGCTCCCGGTCTGCGCATCACTAAGACCATCGCTTTCCCCAACCTCACGGCTCGTCAACTACAACAGGCCATCTCCGGTGACACCCGGCTGACTCAAGTAAGGACTATAGCTACATACTGAATGGGTAGAAACTGATCGCATTAGTCAAAGCTAAAACTTCATGCCGGTACCATCTTGCCGAAGACATCGAATAGCGTCAGTTCAAACCGCGATATTCCTTGTTTAAATTGAGAAAGGTAACCTAGAATGACTCTTTCGTTTCCACGCAAACAACTGCTGAGCTTGCACTGTATATCTGTATGTTCTGCATAGCAATGATCCTCATTTAATAACGAACTTGTATCTACGGAGAATAAACGACAAATGTCGCTTCAAAATGTCAGAAGGGACATCTACGAACAGTTTTCATTTTCAAATTTCAATTCACTGTTTGTGCAAACCTTTCTGAAGTTACTCATAAAAGGTTGAGCGGAAAGAGATAATAAGATGAAGACAGACAATGACAATAAAGATGTCGCGATGTAACTGCGAGCATGAACATTTTGGTTTCTTTTGAAAACATTTAGCTCGTCAGAAACATTTAGAGCTCATGCAAGCTTTACAAAGGTTAAAAATAAAAGAGATGTAGTATTAAGACATTATTGATTCTTCACATTATTATATTCAAATGACTAATATTTTTAATATTGCTTTTACTAAAAGCGTACAAAGGCTGCCACGAAGTCAGCCCATCATTAGCCATCCTCACAACAATATCAGCATACAGTAGAACTGCTGTTGCAGGGTTGCAGCTAAACTGGAATCCTCAAACCGCCTCAGAGCTCTTCCGAATGCATTCAATAATTTTTAGCATAAGCCATGTAAGGGTGGAACTATCTACATTTTTGTGTTTAACATCTGCAGCTAATGAGTTTCAGTCTAGTGAGGAAACAAAGTTTACTGTCTTATTGGAAAGCGATTCGTTTCTTGCTGATTCATGTTGCTAACGAAGTTCTTTGCTTATCCTTTGTTCTACTTTTATCACAGGACCTGTGTCGATGTCTGGGAACAACGACAGACCCCGTCGACATCCCAGGTCTGTGTCTGTGCTGTGATCAGTTGTCTGACCCCAAGACCCCGTGTGACGTTAGTAGTCACGTGCTGAGGGAGCTCGGACACTGGTGGCAGCGACGTGTGGCTGGGGCTGGACCTGACAGTCACATGACACCTGGGGTGTACAAGACACTAGTAGCCAGGTAAATATTGAATATATTACATAAAAACCTTGCACTGTCCAAAACATTGATAATCAGGTGATACATTTTTTGAATTAATCTTTAAAATGTGTAAAATAGGTAAATCTAGACCTAATCATCAGATTACAGGTGTGTTAAGGAAGAAAAAGAAGAAGATAATGATAATAATGGTTTTCGAAGAGATGGGTGGTCCAATATTACAACTATTCTGGCAATAAAAATAAGAAATTCTATATTAAGACAGCTACGACCAGCCCTTATCCTGCGACGAAAAGAGACACCATTCTCAGAAACTTTCTTCTCTCTTGCAGTCGGATAGTGGTCCACAAGTTTAATAACTGCTCCTTATCTCACTAGAGATATTATATATTTGCTACTGTGCTTTAACCTCGTGTAGGAACCAGTCAGGCGGAATTTTCACACAGAACTTCATTCTGACAATCCAAGGGGTGTAGGAGTGAAAATGGAGGAATAAATTATTTGTACAAAGTCTAAATATAACTGCTATTCTTTTACTCTGTATCAGATTCTGCGGTCCGGCGACTACAGTGAGTGTGCCATGCACATGTCCTCCACGTGTGAGTGTCAAGACCCTGGGTCAGGCCGTGTGGTGGACAGGAGAGTGCTATACTGCTGTAATCACACTCTTCCCGGAGCAAGTTCACCTGCTACACACGGCGCCTCCCACACTCTTTGTCACCGGACCGCCCGGTACAGGTAAAACTGTGGTGCTGCTGCTGATGGCCATACAGTGGCTGCGGTGTGGTCACCACGTCTACGTTGTCAGTACCTGCATGGGGAGTCGTGCAGCGAGCTTCATGTTGTATCACCTGTTGCTGCAGGCAGTAAAGACACAACAGTCAGCAGGTGTGTCACCCGGTCAGCCTCACCTCCTGCTGTATGAGCTTGATGACGGTAAAGACGTGGAGAAGGCCGTCAACGACTTGTCACAGGCGGCGAGTGGAGGGTCGTTGTACGTCATCGCTGATGAAGCGGGTCCTGAGTACATGTAAGTTATGTATCGACTATATGAGGATGCGAAAGTATAAGAACAAGTGTACTATACTCATTACCTCAGAAATTGAGTTTACGACCTTAGTAGGCGACTTTTGCATCTGTGTTCCCCATGTCTGAGACAGTTGCATTGCTTAAGTCTTACAAAACTGCTTCTTAACAAATCTAGTACACAACTTTAACTGATCACAAAAAAAACTTTAAAATATACTTAAATCTCACCTCTTTTAGTTGCCTTGTACATAATTCATCTCTGTACGTATCAGACTTCCCTAACTCTGCCCGCCTTACACATTAAGTTATCGCCATACGACTAACGCTTTGACAATGAAACACATAAATGTTGTCCAACAGTAAATCGTCTTGCAACTTCATAAAAGAGAATTATTAGAAAATACCAGATTTCACCAACATCGTATTTTAACATTGAGACTTAGTAACACCATGGGTAAGAAATAGTAATTGTGTTTAAATAACACATGAAACAGCAAAACACGTTTATACGAAACTGTTTGTGACGCGCAACTAGTAGAAATATGTGAACCTAGACAACAATAACACAACACCATCTGACACATGCCTTTGGTGAAATCTTCAACAGATCAGACAACTTCCAGACTTTGTGTGACAAGCTGCTGACACAAGTTCCTCGTCTCCATCTGTGGGCGGCGAGTTCTTTCCATAGACACGCACCCGCCGGCTGGCAAGTGGAATATTTAACCAGACCCCTCCGCTCTCCACCGGTCGTCGTCAGGGAAGTCGAGAAGGACGAGATGATCAGTGAGTACCGTGCTGTCCACCCGTACAGTGAGCGAGGTGTGTCCGACCAAACAGACGGCCCGCCGGTCAAACAGCTCTATCACCGAGGTCAGGGTCACTCAGGTGACTGGCCAGGTGACTGTATGACGTGCGGTCGTGAGGTGGCCAGCTTCCTACACAGTCTCCGTGATGATGCTCTGGGTACGTACATTGGAAATTAACAGTTATAGATGAAAATTTAACACGTAATCAAAAACTAATGTAATAAGCAATTGGAAGTGAACAATGAGCTAACAGTTCTAGACAAATGTAAGGGGACAAAGACATAAGGTGTATATCGGAAGTCTTTCATCATTGTCTACAGTCTCTCTAATTCTCCCTATGTGTGCGTGTGTGTGCAAGTTATATTCTCTCTGGTTACTTAAATAATGAACACACATTAAATGTTAACAGCACAAATCTTGACAACATCCACCCTCGAAGGCACCACAACACCACCTAAGCTGCAGTGGAGAGACATGCTGGTGTTGTGCTGGGCACAGGCTAGAGTGGACATGGGCATGATCACAGGACTGCAAGAAGCGGGTATCCCAGTGCAGGTGATGACGGATGATGACATCGAGGAAGTCGCCACGGCCCGCAGTGACGTGGTGTGGGTGGCGGATACTAATGTTGTTCGTGGTCTGGAGAGAAAAGTCGTCGTCTGCGTTGAACTTGATCCAACTTTTAGTATTTTGTCCAGCCCTGCCCGACTCCACTCCATGTCCCGCTGTACATCACAACTTGTAATTGTCTCCCCTGCTGACTAGTCTTCAGTATAATTAATCACCACTAAGCTGATGAATGTTATTTAAAAAAAAACAACAGCCGACCACACTTGCTTTTGTACCTAACTGTATCTAGATAGCTTAATGCAGCTTTACTTGAGCACATAATTTTTAATGGTTTTACTATAGTATAGATCAGACCTGGGTAAGGGCCGGCCCGCCTCCAGTCTCTGATCGGCCCGCCCACTGACCCGCCCGCCAGTATATATACTATGTATACAGTATTGGGTAAAACTGAGTTCGCTATATTAGTCCGGCCATCTAAAACCATCCCAATTTCTCATGCGGCCCCTTTGGAAAATTAATTGCCCCACCCCCCCCTGCTACAGACATAAATGGGGAAACGGGACATCATTTGTCATCGACCTAGTTTATCGAGAATGACTACGACTGTCAACATGTGCGTCAGGGTTCTAGACCACGTGCGTAGTTCACTACCAGAGAAATCAGTGTCAAAACGATTCTAGCATTTTACTCTTGGCTGATCGTGACTTTTAAGTGGTGATTTTTAACAACAACAACAACAACAACAACAACAACAACAACAAAAAAGGTTTTGTTAAATGAGAATCTTATGTGGCCATAGAGCAAAAGAACAAATGGTAAAAGTGAGGTTGAAGTCAAAATATCCTGTGATTGTGATACAGGGTGGTTATGTCCCCACCCTGTTGATACTATATCTTTTCCACATATTAATGATTTACTTAATTCTTGTACTTGATTCAGCACTTTCATTTCACACGTTTTATGCCAACAAATAGCTAGGATACTCAAATGTCTCTTTTTTAGTCCGCTTAGTTATTTTTTGCTGTTTTTTCTTATGTAACCTGATTGCAGAATGAATTTTATTTGTACTTGTGGATGGATAAAAAGACAAAAAGTTAGGAAACAGTGTCTATTGATGCTTTGTTGATGGACTATTTTTATAAGCTTTGGTCTTGCAGCTTTTTTACCTTATCTACTAATTGTATGTATATTTTAATTCACACAATTTGAAAGTAAATTTTATTTTGACTATGTTGGACTTTCGTCTATTAATTATAGAGTATGAATACAACTAATACACATTAAAAAATGAATAGACAAATATTAACAGAAAGCCACGGTATGTGTCGGCCCTATTGCTTAGTGATAATAAAAACTGTACGCAAAATATAGATGTAGATGTAGAAGCAGGCCAAGTTATTTAAAAACTGCACAAGGAGAAAGTGTTTCCTCTGATTGATAACAGTCGATAATATTAGATAAGATAAAGCTAAAATGTAGATTAGTAGTCATTTCCGACTTCACGCTCGACTCAGAGAGCTAAATGCCATTCCAATAACCACAGAAACTACTATGGTTCATGCAAAACCAAACGATTCTCTCGACAATAATTTGTTGTAAATAAACATCGAGATCGCATTCTAAATATCAAGCCCCTGGCACTTAAATGCACTACTAACACAAGTCTATGGTAATGTACTCAGCTCCATGTATGCAACAGGAGGTCGAGGACATGTCAGAGAGTTTGTATTTCCCGCACGTACTACAGTGTCGTCTGCTGATAAAGTTCCTTTAAAATTAACGGTCTCGTGGTCTACACCATTCCGGAAAGGTTGTCTCGTATATTCGCACCCTGCAATAACAAATCATTCTTTAACACAATTGTGATGTGTAATCTCACGCGGGTGGGTTTTTGTGCCCATGCATTCGTGTGTGCGTGTGAGAGAGAGAGAGAAGGAATGAACAGATGAACCAAAAACAGTTTTCCAAAGAACGAGTAAGCATATTGTGTTCTAGTCACACTCTAGTCATTCTCTTTCTTTCACTTATGCACACTACTATCAGTGTCTAGCTACTGAGTCATACAGGGCTGAGTAACAAGGCGATATAGATAGTGTCATCTGTGTTCAGCAAGCTTTAGAAATCCTGTTACATTAAACATCCTTGATAGAATATGAACGATTACAATCTCCTAGTTTGAGACAAAATAAACTACCATTTGCGTTTAGAGCGGTTCAAAAGTACAAAAAAAAAAAAAAAATAACAGTACATCTTCCCCTATGGAGACAAACTCAAGCTGCGCACGAAGAACTACAGTCTACAGACAGACAGTCAACTATACAACAAAGAAAAGCAAAGCAACAGACGACACCGTGACAAACATGAACAAAGTGTTCAGACGAAGGGGAACAACTGAGGAGCGAGAGGATGCACAACTCAATGTATACAGTTCTTTGTCTACTTCTAAGTTTGTAAGTGAAAGAAACATAACATTTACGACTTTCATTTGAGTAACATTTCCACCACCAAAGACGTTGAGGGGTGGGTGGAGAGCACTAACTTACGACTATAAAATCTGCCATCTTCATTTGACTGAAAAATAATTGAACACCCCCCACTGTGGGCAGGGAAATCCGGCTTTCAAGAAATATTAATAGCAACAGTGTTCAGCAGTACCCTGAAGGTGGTGTTCCCGACCTCACAGACGGTCCGCCGGTGAAGCGAATCTACCACGGAGGTCAGGGTCACCCAAGTAGCTTGCTAGGTCACTGTGTCACGAGGTGATTAGGGGGCAAGATTGCTACAAGGGTTTCATGTTCGTTTCTTTTCTGTAACATTTTTTTCAGTTTTTTCTTTCATTGTATTTGTTTCTTTATTTCTTTCTTTTCATTTCTTGACGCATTCTATATTTTACATGTATCATGATGCTAGCAGATCTCTTTCTATATCGCGATTGCTCGCGTGTAAATTGTAAGAGTTTTGAAGATACTTTAGAGTATTATGGTGTTAAAGTTTGGCCTATATATGTTTTGGTTTACATTGCACATGCTTTCTTGAACTCAAGAAAACGAGGAACACTTCGTGTCAAGGTTTACCACCAGTACACTTAATGTAGGCAGAAATAAATAAATCTGTAAATTTATTTAATTTGTGTGTGTGAATGACCAGACGTAACTACTAGCAACCAAGGAACACAAACAGAGCTTATACATCATGTGACACTAGATCAGAATAGCTTGTTTCACTATTGTTTCTCATGTTAATACGCCTTTCACACTATCAGACAGTTCCAGTTCACTTGAAGTTGAACAGTCTTCTTCTAACCTTAGTCCTATACCCCCGTCACCTGTGAAACAAAGTAGTTGCTTGTAAATATTATTTAACACCAGTTCTTACCTTCCTCTCCTTTAAAAAAAAAACATTTTTTCGACCTGTGGGCAAAGCATTCGTAAACACCGTGAATGTAAACAAGCCGCTGAGAAGGTCATTAACGTTTGCCGCCAGGTGTTGCTTATATCTCGCTTGCCCTTCTCTTAAAGGTAAGAAAGTAAAAGCATGTTTCTTTCTTAAAACATTAGAATAAAATGAAGAAACTTGTGATTAGAGTTTATTTGTGTTTTATTTGTTAAAGTCGCTCTGCTCGTGCTTGTCTTAGCATGTCAGGTCCATTGACATGTCCATACAAAACCAATCATCGCCGGGGACTGACGAGGGCGGTGATTGCATTGCAAACAAGTTTTTTCCATTTGTTTAACCCGATATCTACCAGTGTCCTATTTAGATGACAGTTATATACAAGTACTTTTATCGCCTCCCAGTGTCATATTAAGAGGACAGGCAGTATCTACACGTGTTGTATTCTTGAAGATATATATATATTCTTTCTGTATGCACACAGAGAGAAAGGAGATAGGGGTATTCGAGCCAGATAGAGCATGTACCCTCTGGCTAACATCCAGACATAAGTGAAACAAAGATCTTGACTAGAATCTGACGTCATAGCTCCACCTGTTTTTGTTGTTGGTGCTGTTTCTATGGTGGTTGTCATTAGTTACTCGCACACGCGCGCGCGCACACACTCACATATATTTATACACAACAAATAAACCAACACGCACGCACATACAAATATGCAAGTGGCCACGCCTTCACAGTTTTCAATAAACACATTTGAGGAAGAAAGCAGCAATGATGTGTACTGGCTGCTGGAGGAATAAAGACCGCTGTGCGAGGTGAGTAGACCACGTGACCATGAAGTGCACGGCTCCAGCAGACGACATCGGACGTTGTAATGAGTTGTGGTGGGTCTCGTATTGTTTGTGTACGAATGACGTCTGATGTCTGATGTCATGAGTGCGTCATTTGGTCCACGTCACTCGAAGCAGAAAATGACGTCATATATAAGAGAAAAGCAGTTGCTCTAAAAATAGCAGAGTGAGCGGAAAACACAATGGTTTTCTCCGCCATCTTCTTTGTGACTGTCTCAGTGACATTCTCTGAACTTGTGTCTCTTTGATTTGATTCACCTACAAATCTCTTCATCCTCATCGTCATCTGCGGGGCTCGTCGACCGTTGTGTTGTGTGTAATATGTCGTGCTTATGCAAGGTAAGTGTACGTTCGTCATATTACACACGTACATGCGTGGCTTACAGACATGTCGACATGTTCATGACTTTAGTACCAGCCTGTCACTGCTGTTATCTACTTTACCTCATGATGTCGGTGAGTCAGGCGGAGAAAAGTGTGAGGCTTCATCTCATATTATCGCTACATCGTCGTCAGAGATTACTTCCACTGAGCAGCCAAACCACCGTGGGGAAGACAAGTGTCGTTGTTTGTCGTGAAAATATTGAGACAGCAATTAAACGGGGGTCACCATCACCTTTGTTAGTAAACGTTCCTGCTGACGGAGGTGCAGCCACGTGACGTGGTTTATTACCGTATTCGTAAAACTTCAGGTGTACTTGAATTGAGCGTTCGAAGCTCACTTATGAACGTAGGTGAGTACAGCGGTGAGTTTAGGTGGCGGTGCGCCAAACATTATAAAGGAGGGCTGCGTCTCTGATGATATCAAAACATTATTCCCCGTTTGCTCGAAGCTGTGTTACCAAACACGAGCAGTCAGCCTGTCAGTCTAAACTTGACAATGACATCACAGCTTCATAAATCAACTACGAAGAAGCCAGGTACTCTGACTAGTTTCGTCAATAAGCATTCGAGCTCACCTGGTGCACCTGTGTCAGGTGTGACACTGAGGGAAAGTCTGACCAGTTTCACTGCTGCAGTAAAATAACGGAGCTCATAACAAAAGGCAGCTGACTAGGAACCTGTTTGTAAACTTAGGTGAACCTGATGACCGGCTGTTTTCTGATCCAAATACAAAGTTGTTGACATCGAAGTGCTTGAGTAGCTAACGAGACAAGACACAGTGATGTCGGGATGTTATCTTCGACGACGTCGGCTGCTCATTACAGACATAGCGAGATAACCCGTCTCTTAACTCGTTTTGAGGAAGATTGATGAAAATGATCATCATTTTCTGCGGATGACAAGGTAAATATAGTCACTAACAAAATAGTTGTGTGGGGTCAGCAAACCACTTAGTTAGTTAATTAGTTGACTTGTTTGTTAGTAAGTCTCCTTTTTCATTAGCCGTGGTTTGTTAACTAGTCAGTAAAAATGTATAATAGTAGTCTGCATTAATTTTGAGAGGAAGTATTTATAGAATAGAATGTCTTTTTATTTATGGGTTGATGAATCACTCAGAGTCAAGTTCAGACTAGTCGAGCTGTATCCTGTCATAGGCACGTTAGCCACCTCGACATGTCTGTAAATGGGTTGCAGATAATCAGATAGGTAAGGGTCAAAAACTGGCACAAACAAGGACAATATTTTAATCCACATTCCATTAGTGTAAAGTGAAGTCTTTCCACTTCCTAAAACACAAGCATATTATAGGAGAATTATAGGCCGAATAAAGTTGTTTACACGGGTGTTTTACTGAATCGCCGTCAAACTTTTATACCTACATAGAATACTTTTTAGGAATGGTGCCAATGCTTGAAAACTTCTCTTTGGTCAGACATAGTGAAGACGGGATTTTGGTTCTTGTTTTGAAGAGAATCGCAGGTGACAGAACTACTTCCTCCCTACTTCTGACAGACTCATAGGATAATATCGTCAGCCATGGCTTGTTCATCGCCATTTTCTTTAAATCAGGTGAGACAGTTAGTGCTAGGGAATACAAGTATTAGCATCATCATAATCATTATCAGCAGCAGCAACACAGAGTATCTATTATCAATCTTTAACTGTCATTGGTTTCTCACGATGTGGGTTATATAATAATTTCAAGGCTATTGGCTCTATGCATTTTCTTCGACTAGCATAACATTATTTTCGAAGTATCTTTTTTAAAAAAAAAAGCTTTCCTTCGAAAATGACGCACAGGCACATCAGGTGAGACTGATACCATTGTTCACCATAAACCTTTCTGAACGGCATCTCAAACATATATCTCTGGAAAACACTCTTGCAAAAGGGTGAAGTGTGTCAGTCTACTTTATCTTTAAACGTTGGTGATATTGTTTGAAAAAAATAAGGTTAAGTAAAGTTAAGATTGATATATTTGATGTCACTGGTTGTGTATTGTTGAAGCTGTTCACTGCACGTATATGAGAATCAGTGAAACATGCTGACATCACATTTTTTAACGCCCTACTATCCAAATTTCTAAAATCGTTTCCTCCAGAACAATATGAAGGCAGATTGTAAAGATACCCAGAAAAGTATAACTAACCTCTAAAGTAATAGAATGAACTGGAAGAGTGAGAGTGAATGGAAAGAATATCGTTTATTTCAATTATCTCTCATAATATGAATGATTTCGAGACAGGAATCCATATCAGAAAAAGCCCAGACATTCTGGCTCAGATGGGTTGAGGCCGCGTTCCCTGACCTCGACTCACGCGCCTACTTCCTGCCTCCTGTCTACTTCAACCGCGTGCCGATGTCCAGACAGTCGGTTGCTGGTCAGGAGGTTTTAGTCCTTCAGTCAGCACCTGGACAGGCCGGTCAGTCCAACCAGCCGGCGATTAAAGTGGTTCAGTCTTCTAGTCCTCAACCTCCCAGAGTTCAAGACAGTGACGTTAGAGATGATGCGGCCATGAAGCGGGTTCTCTTCTGTCTGCAGAAACATTCTGAGCAGAACAAGGAGGTCATGGTTGGGATATCTCAGCTTCAGTTTGAACAGTACCTAGCTAATCCTTGCTACACTACCTCAATCTACTACCTTAGTATGCCTCCAAAATTGTGTTATACTGGGTCAAGCGACAAAGAAGGAGACTTTGACGTGCTTCTTATTCACCGATATTATGGTTTTGTTGTCTTCGAGGTGAAATCTATAGGGGACAACATTCAGCACCTCGATATGTCACAGGAAGATATTAACAAACACATTAGGAAAAAACTGAAAGACGCCGTGTCACAGCTGGACAAGGCGGAGGCCATGTTGTCTCGCCTGGTGTCCGACATCGCTCCCGGTCTGCGCATCACTAAGACCATCGCACTCCCTAACCTCACGGCTTGTCAGGTGCAACAGGCTACATCTGATCAACATCAGTTGACTCAGGTAAGTATCATATCGACTGTTTCATGAACCAGTTTTCACTTTCAAAACATACTACCATCAATCTGAACTAAATTATGTCTTTGTTTGTAGAGTGTAGGGTCGAGCAGCTCCCAGGACTGTCCCTTTCTCACGCCGGCTGGGTACGTAATAGCCGGCTTTGAACTGCCCACCCGTGGGTACTGGCTACTGGACATATTGTTACACCAGAAGTTACCAAGCTGCCTGAGCCACTTGGGGAGACAATGGCCAGACAGGATGGGTTGGGGGTGACCACGGGGCTGAGAAAGGTCGTGACGAGACCGTGAGAAAAGGGAGTGGATGGTCCTGGAACGTTCGATGGAAGATAGAATAAATAACGTAGCTTGACAGTTGAGGGAGGCTTTTTGATTTTGGAAGCGAGACTGGATAAATGGCAGGCCAGCCGCCGAGGGAAACTCTGAAAAAAATGTACAGTTATGTGGCAATTTCCATCTTTCTTGTGTTCTCGTACAACTAGCCCATCCCTCCATAGCCATCAGGGACTGACGTATTGATTATATATATATATAATTATTTTTAAAATGTCAGGACATGCATTCATTGTCGCAAAAGTTCAATTTGCTAAGATCTGCTATGAAGACATTTTAATTGCTTAGTGTTAGATGTCATAAAGTCGTCTGTAGCAGCTGTTTTCTTCATTGTTTTGCTGTTTTATTTAGCGCGAGATGACAATAACAATCGTTCAAAAGTGTCCTAAAGAAGGGAGACAACTACAATCTAATGTAATTTTCTGACTGGAATTAATGTGGGACGTGAGACAAAATCTCAAAGGATCATTGTCCACTGGTCACAGTAACTTTGCACTGGTAGATACCAGAAACATAAAGGCAATAAAACAAAATTTCATTTATCTAACTTTCAAATACAGCGATGACAAATATGTAGAACATTGTATTTTAATCTGTAACAACGACTTTTCTTGATCGTTTATTATAACTGTATACGGTTTAGACGTTTACAGTGTCTTATTCAAGTCATCTTGATGTTTATGTTTTTGATAAACTATTTGATTTGACTTAATAATATGCGAATAACAATGTCCTGTTACAGGACCTGTGTCGGTGTCTAGGAACATCAGACCCCGCCGACATCCCTGGTCTGTGTCTGTGCTGTGATCAGTTGTCTGACCCCAAGACCCCGTGGGACGTCAGTAGTCACGTGCTGAGGGAACTCGGAGACTGGTGGCAGCGACGTGTGGCTGGGGCTGGACCTGACAGTCACATGACACCTGAGATGTTCAAGACACTGTTATCGAGGTTAGTGTTTTAGAATCAAAATGGACATTATTTGTGTGTCTTTACAATGTTAAATCCTTAAGCTCAATATGAAAGTAAATTACAGTAAAAATGTAATAGTGTTATGAATTCTAATATTCATTCTCCAGCATATGTTGTCATCTTCAGTACTCAAGTTCGTAATAAACTAATAAAAGGCTTACAAATTAATTATTTTTACTCTTAATACATTCAAAGTGGTCTCAGACCATCATTATATATTTTTATCTAGAATGATATATTAGTTAACATTCTAAGTTTACAATTTAATTGAAATTTTGTATTTAAAATAAAAAAAATAGGACGATCGAAGTCTAAGTTAACTATAGATTCACCGTGAGTTCAAAAAGTAAAAGACAAATAGACCACCAGGGTAGTGGCTGATCGTTTCGAATGGAAAATCATATGGAAAGGTGAGTCTAATCTTCTCTTTGTTCTGCGCTTTGTTTCTCGGATAAATGACATTAAACCATTTCTGGGAGATGCAGCTGCTGAGTGTGCAGAGCGAGTTGGCCAGCTAAAAACTTTTCTCTCCGCAATCACTTGCACGAACGGCCAGGCTATAGAACCCAAAACATAGTCCAATATTATGTAATACTAAGTGGCATCTTTACATGTTTACATGACATTTTTCCAGTGGAAAGTCATGAGCTCTTTATGAAAAACAGACTGGCGGCAGGCGATGCTGTTCACGTGAGAATTTATATGATTCTTTAATTCAGTGTCCAACACTTTGTTCCATCCCACTATTCAAATTCTTCAGTTTACTCACACCGTCATCCAAGCATTTTTCAACCTTCTTTCTTTTCTTTAATTGCGGCTAGTTAGAACTACAATCCATATATCATTATTCATGCACTTTCATTTACAAGATTTTGTGGTCCGGCGACAACAGTGACTGTGCCATGCACATCTACCCCGCGCCTGAGTGTCAAGACCCTGGGTCAGGCCGTCTCCCATACAGGAGAGTGCTATACTGCTCAAATAAAACTTTTCCCAGAGCAGATTGACCTGCTAAAAACGACTTTTTCCAGGCTTTTTATAGCCGGACCTCCCGGTACAGGTAAAAGTGTGGTGCTGCTGCTGATGGGCATAGAATGGCTGCGATGTGGTCACCACGTCTACATTGTGAGTTCTTGGAAAAGGAGTCGTGCAGCGAGCATCATGTTGTATCACCTGTTGCTACAGACAGTAAAGACACAACAGTCAGCAGGTGTGTCACCCGGTCAGCCTCACCTCCTGCAGTACGATTTTAATGACACTAAGGAAGTGGAGAAGGCCGTCACCGACTTGTCACAGGAGGCTAGAGAAAGGGAATTGTTCGTTCTTTCTGATGAGGCGGTGCATGAATACAGGTAAGTGCTCTAGTTACAAGTTGTATTTCTTAACTCTCGTGAAGGGACGTGCTTTGAAAACATTGCCTACTCATCGTGTGACTCAAACAATCAGTTGCAAGCAGAGTGTTTAGTTTGTAATACAGAATTCCAATATCAACCTACAAATTCAGAAGACTACTGACGGAGGACTAGATAACATATACACAGATAATATAAGAAGAATAATTACACCACTGCATTAATAATGTTTGTGACAGATCAGGATTCCATAATTTCTGTAACAAACTGCTGACACACGTTCCCTGTCTACATCTTTGGATGGCAAGTTGTTACCATGGAGACGCACCCGCCGACTGGAAAGTAGAATATTTAACCAGACCCCTCCGCTCTCCCCCGGCCGTTCTCAGGGAAGTTAGAAAGTCCAGGAACATTACGAAAGATGGCAATGTCTGTGAATACAGCCAGCGGGATGTCCCCGACCACACAGACGGTCCGCCAGTCAAGCAGCTTTACCATCGGGGTGAAGGCCACTCATCTAGTTGGCTAGGTGACTGTGTCACGTGTGGTCGTGAGATTGCCATCTTCTTACACAGTCTCCGTGCTCCGGGTAGGTATGGATATTGTGTACTGCTTTTGGTAGGAGACTAAACGTGTCATATAATTTATTAGTAAACTCTGCTAAGTCAGCAACAGCTAAATGGACAGAGTAATTGAATTATATTTGTAAACGCATGCATATTTGAATGTGTATTTAGCATTTGCCATTCTCTAGTGGACTAAAGTTTCAGTTTTAACGGTCAGTTATGACAACCTATATCATCGACTTTGCAGCAGCTGAAGGGGAGACTCCGCCCTGCCTGATGTGGAAGGACATGATGGTGTTGTACTGGGAGGCTATCAGTGACAACTCGGGTGTAGTGAACGGATTGGAAGAAGCGGGTATCCCAGTGCGGGTGATGAAGGATGACGACACTGAAGATGTCGCAACAGCCCGCAGTGACGTGGTGTGGATGGCGGATGGAAGTCGTGTTTGCGGTCTGGAGAGGAAGGTCATCGTGTGTCTAGGGACTAATGACCTTTCTGTCCCTCTTCACAACATGTCGAGGTGTGCTTCACAGCTTGTGATTGTCTCACCTGACTCCAACGGCTCTAGTGAATGATAACTAAACAGTAAACTGTAATGACATTAAAACCTCTTTCGCTATTTATTTTTCTGTATTTTATACTTGGACCTTGCTGTTTTATAACTTAAATTTACTAGGAGAAGCATGTCAAGATATTCTAATAGATTCAAAATATTTAAAATGTAAATGAATTAAGAATGAGATTGGTGTAAAACAAATGCTATATTCAATTCAATGCATGCATTTAAACTTTACAGTAAATCCTTTCCAACAATAACATTTTCATGTAGGGCAGATTTGCTAAGCAGCAGATATATGTCACATACATCAAATCATTGCAGTCTGACATAAAAAATATTTTCCCATTTAATGAACTCTGTGTGCAACCCGATATGCGGTTAGCAGCCTGTAGTGTTGAAGCTATATATTCACTCACGGTGAGAATTAATACTCATCTGTCGACAGGTACCTTCTCACACATACTTACTCTGTTACAAATAAATCAATTATGAATTCAACAACTTTCATTTTTATTACTATTATGTAGACTTTGGACATTCTCATAAACTTTTAGTTTTTTCTGTATGTCCAAAACAATTGCACAAGTTTCTCCATCTTAAAGCTGAAATATCACATTATTAAAAGCGTCAACAAAAGCTTTTAATGATAATAAAAACAACAACAACAGATAGCTATACAAGTAAAAATATCACTTTTTCTGAGAATTGCAGTAATTTAAGACAACAATATGGACATTTGCTGCGGTTTAATCGGTTGATAGTACATAAATTTCATCTGTTAAAAGACAAATGGTATGATGGAGTAATAATAAAGGTTGTGTGCACATTTGTCTTCTGATTAACATGATCCATTAAATAATTTTCACATTTAATTATTCACTTTGATGTCTTATTTTGCGAAATTTTATATTTGTAATGCTCTATTACTATTGACATTTTAGATGAAAACTATAATACATATATCAAACAATTTGATTTTTTATCGAAACGGGAAAATTTAGACACCTACTTCACTTTTTCTACACTTGAATCTGCTTATCTCTGTACTGCACATATTTGTCTATAGTCCTATTCGAAAGTGATACATTTTTAATGCGTCCTTACATTGTTGACACAAACTGGATTCAAATGATAACAAGTTCCTTAAACATGCTTATCTGAGTGTGTGAACACATAAAACTTTGCGTTAAAACTATCATAAAACTATGTTTGTAATGGTTCTGATCGAGTCTTCTATAGCTCCATTCTGCAGTGACAAATCACAAGTACCTGCAAAATATATCAAGTAAGAACTCGGTGTCATCTGGCGACACACTTGGTAAAAAGACAACTATAGGATTGTCCAAAGTCTGTGTAGGTAAATGTTATGCTCATATATCTGACCTTCGTACTTCCTGAACACAAAATGTATATTTTAATCTGTTAACCATGGCTTTTGCAGTTCTGATTTAAATAACAGAAAAGATAGCAGTAATGATCTGTATGAAGAAAGGTAAAGGTAAGGACAAGGGGAATAACAAGTTAGGTTTAGTTTGCAGATACTGACATTCTAAATACTTTTCATGAAACAATTTTAAGCGAGCAGTTTACTTAAAATCATACATGCGTGTTTGCTACTGGAAGTTTCTTTCGCACAGTATTTTAAAGAAAAAAAAACCGTGGGGGGAGGGGTGAGGGGTTGGTTAAACTGACCCTCCCTAGTGCCGTAGGAAATATTGTTTAAAAGCAACGAAATTATCTCTCGTCTGTTTTTCTTCATAGCTAAATTCTTATTCCCTGTAGACTGGTTTCACGCAAGCGTTCTAAAGACAATAAAAATAACTGCTTGCCAAGGGTTTTTCTCTAAAAGTCAACAAAAATGGTCGCCTAGCTTCTTACCCTGCTGTAGTGAAGACGAGACTGCAAATAATTAATTGTTTTACTACCCGAAATATTCACCTGAAGCGGTTTAGAACATCAGCATCTATTATTTAGAAAGCACAATTTCCCTTTCGCTTGCCCTTTTATTTCGGGATTTTTAATGCCATGACTAAAAATTTAGTACACGACGTATCCAAGGTTTGTTAAGAAAGACTTCTGTACTAAGGCACACCTCTTAAAGTCCGGTACATAGATGGCACTGGTCTCATTCAGTGGGAGGTACAAAGCTTAAATGTCGTTAGTAGGAATTTTTTTATTCACACCAAATGAAACATTTTTATCATCTGATTTAATAATGCATTGTGTGACGGTCTGCTAAGATGCACCCGTATTTAAAAATGTTTTAAGTCATCATTAAACAATGATTAAAATACTAAGCTAATAGCACTTTACAACCAGACAAAATATGAGATTCTCTGTAGTTCATACAAGTGAACATTGTGAATTTAATGGCAAAACCTTATGATCAGTTTGGTCTAATGGATTTACTCACCAGCAATGTAAACGTGTTGTACGACTTCTTTGATTTTGGTCAGGGTATTACGAAAGTAATTTGGGGGAAAAGTGTAATATTACAGACTACATCTTAAGGACTTCAAGTTTTTCTGCCATTCTAGTAACATTGTTGTTTTTGTATACTGACAATCTTAATGATTTTTTTAACTTATCTGTTGATAAAATCTTAACTCTTTTTGCATCAAAGATATCATTCAGATAACATAACCAAAGAGTATAAAATAAGTCCCGAATAACAAATCACTAAAATCAAACAAAGTAAATCGTATTGTTTAGCAAATTTTTAACCTGAATATTTTTCGTTTATTATCTTTGTGTTGTGAATGAAATGCTTTGTACACTCAAACTATAAAAGTTAACAAGAGACATTTTTTATATTATCAACAAATTTCAGTCGTTAAATCTCTTTAACTTAACCATATAATAACAATCCACAGGCCATACTTGAATGAGTTTCACTTAATTTTGTGTTAAGACAGTTCGCGAGGACTAGAATCGTCATTCTCAGGGGTGATAATCAAGAGCTGTGATGTACATCGAGACATGTTGTGAAGTGGTACAGAAAGGTCATTGCTCCCAAGACACACGATGACTTTTCTCTCCAGTCCTTGAACACGACGTCCATCAGCCACCCACACCACGTCACTGCGGGCCATGGCCACGTCATCGATGTCATCGTCCTTCATCACCCGGACAGGGATACCCGCTTCCTGCAGTCCCTCCAACATACCCGCGTTGTCACTAGCAGTTTCCCAACATAGCACCAAAACCTCTCTCCACTGAAGACAGGGTGGAGTTGCACTGGTGCTGTTGGGGCAAGAAGATGATGCGCAGTTTCCTGTCAAGAACAGAGATAATTTGTAAAAATTAAATTTCAATTTTAAGTATATATAATTATGAATATAATTTATAAACTATTCCAATTATTTTCATGTTTGAATATATACACCGTCATCATTGAGTTAATATTCAGGACACTTACTATTATGATTTACTAGGTTATTGACTTAGTAGAGTTTGTTTATCTGTTTGTTGTTTATGTTCATGCGGCATGTTAATATACGATACCCACATACCCGCATTGCCAACACGAAGACCTTGTAGAAAACTGGCCACCTCACGACCGCACGTGACACAGTCGCCTAACCAAGAAGATGAGTGATGGGCACCTTGGTGATAGAGTCGTCTGACTGGAGGGCCATCTGTGTGATCAGGCACACCACGCTCGCTGTATTTACTAACAGTATTTTCTGCTGTAATTTCCCTGGATTTTTTAATCTCCCGGACGACAGCTGGAGGAGAGCGGAGAGGTCTGGTTAGTTTTTCTTCTGGCCAGCCGACAGGAACGTGTCCATCATAACAATTAGCCGCCCAGAGATGAAGACATGGAACTTGTTTCAGCAGGTCGTCACAGAAAGTCTGTAAGCGTGTCGCTGACCTGTAATGTATATATACACGACTGTTGCAAAATCCAGAAATACATATTCTACGCTGCGTCCCTTAACTACCTATCTTCAATTTCAATTTGAGACTAGTTATACTTGATAACCCCAAAAGACAGTGTAATAAAAAAAAATATTTCAAATACAGCTGATTGAACACAATGTAACATTTGTTTGTCTACTTACGAGCTACGGCGGTAAAACTGTTTTCCACTACCACATTATTTTTCATTTCTGAATTGCTATTGATTATCTATGTCTTATGTTATTGAGAGAAAATAAGGTTTTTCAGTCTATTTTATTATAATAAACAGATGACCTGCAACAAAACGTACATATGGCCACGAACCACCTCGTCTGCGATGACGTACACTTTCCCACCAATCGCCTTCTGTGACAGCTCGGCCACAGCCCTGGTAACGTCTTTCTCGTCTTCAAAATGGTACTGCAGGAGGTGAGGTTTGCCGGGGGTCTCATGCATGTTCATAATCCTCTGCAGCAGTTGATACAACATGCTGCACGCTGCACGACTCCTCCACCAAGTACTGACAATGTAGACGTGGTGACCCCATCGCAGCCACTCTATGGCCATCAGCAGCAGCACCACAGTTTTACCTGTACCAGGCGGTCCGGTCATAAACAATCTTGGATGTGCCATGTTAAGCAGGTCAACTTGCTCCGGGAAGAGTGTTATTAGAGCAGTATAGCACTCTCCTGTACACCAAACTGCTTGATCCATGGTCTTGACACTCACACGTGGAGGAGATGTGCATGGCACAGTCACTGTAGTCGCCGGACCGCAGAACCTGGTGCAGTGAAAGTAGAGACGCGTTAATGAGAGATATGGGCAAGATATTCCTATGTACACCTACAACATCACACACACACACCGGTGACAGTTCATGTGGGATTGAGCAGTCCACAGTTCCTTATCAAAAGTACATATTTGTTAACTTAATGTCACAATAATCCCACGGAGCAACAAGCCATAATTAAAGATATTGTTTTATACTTACACAAATTGAAAGCAAAGCTTGTTTCGTTCAGTTTTCAGATTCCATCGAGGTTAGCTAATTTAAGAACACACTATTATAAACCCTAGAAAAATTGCCTGCACATAATACCAACCTCGCCACCAATATCTTGTATAGGTCAAGGGTCATTTCTTTTTCAGGTCCAGCCCCAGTCACACGTCGCTGCCACCAGAGTCCGAATTCACTCAGCACGTGACTACTCACGTCCCACGGGGTCTTGGGGTCAGACAACTGATCACAGCACAGACACAGACCTGTGATGGTCGCGGGGTCGGTTGTTGTTCCAAGACACCGACACAGGTCCTGTAAGAAAGCAGTATCATCAACCGAAACAGACGTTGAATACTAGAAACAATAAGAAAACTCGCGAAATAAATGCATATGATGAATATACGCCCAATGCCCCTCTCAGGCTCTGGGTTAAGACTGTTGAACAGGAGAAAACAATGGATTATTGATCATTTATTTCCGATATCCCTCACTGTAACGTGTTAAACCTTGTAAGGTAAGCAAAAATAGATGGACATTTTTAAGATAAAATTTATATTTTAGCAGCTGTAATTAAAATCATTTTAAGCAGGCTACTAAAATAAACTAAAGTAGTACTTTCATATTTACAGCAAAACACAAGGTACAAAAAGTGTTTTATACCTACTACTGTAAAAAGATAGCAGAGAGGTAAATAAAACTCTGAAATGTTTGCAAAAAATTTCAGGTAATTGCGTATCGTTCTTCCTATTGCGTTTTTGAGTAAATGTGGAATATTCTGTGCCTAAGGACAACTGATACGACACTGAAATGTGTTTATACTGCTACAGAGTTCGTTTTGTACGCGGAGGTACCCTTTAGTACCAGTAGCAGTTAGATATGGTTACGGCCATACAAGCTTAGTCAAACAATGAGATATTTTACCTCAGCCAGCTCACAATCTGTAGATATGACCTCTTGTATCTGATCAGCAGTGATGTTCGGGACAACGATGGTCTTAGTGATGCGCAGAGCAGGAGCGATGTCGGACACCAGGTGAGACAAAATGGTCTTCGCCTTGTCCAGCTGTGAGATGGCCTCTTTCAGTCTCTTTCCAATGCTATTTACTATAGTTTGTCGTGGCATGTTCAATTCCTTAGCGTTATCACCAAAAGACTTCACTTCGCAGACAACAAAGCCATAATTTCTATGAATGAGAAGAACATCAAAGTCTCCTTGTCTGGTCTTTGAAGTAGCATTGGACATATTCTTGGGTAGGGGTAACTCGGCAGCCGCGGCAGCGTAGCCAGGTTCACCCAGATAGTGCACGAAATCAAGATGACTTACTCCGAATAAAACCTCTCCTTTATACTCAGCAAATTTCTGGAACACAGAAGAACCCGCTGAAAGCCTGCATCATCTCTCACGTCACTATCCTGAATAGAAGGAAAAGGTGAAGAAGCAGGAGGAGATTCAGATGAAATAGGTTGCCGGTTGGCCGGAGTGACCAGGCTGACCGGCCTGACCATGGGGTAGTTGAAGGACGAAGACATCCTGGCCACCAACCGACCGTCTGACCAGCGGCACGCGGTTGACGTAGACAGGAGGCAGGAAGTAGGCGCGTGAGTCGAGGCCAGGGAAGGCGGCCTCAACCCACTGGAGCCAGAAGTCCTGAGCTTGTTCTGAGAGGGTTCCCTATAGCACATTCATTATGATATATTGTACATCTTTAATCCCCTTACTCTTTTTTACTTTTACTAGCTTTATCACACTTAATTTTAAGCTTTATCACACCAACACCATTTAAAAGACCGTTTAACTTTGTTAAGAACAAGTAATGTTTGTTAACAGCCTAAAAGGACTAATGATTGTTTATCGATCATTGTAGCTCTATTTGGTTCAGATTCAAGTGTGTGCGACATAATGATGTTTAGAGTCAACGACAGAACAGCATTTATGATGATACTCAACACTAAAAATAACCCCATTATCCTCTTTTACTATTGGATAGTCACCCTAGCAATGACGTACAGTTATAACAAAAAGTACTTAATGTTCATTATGATAGTAAACATCTATGATGTTCAAAAATGTACGAAATCCCCTAACTACGTATTTATCATAGCATATTTCATTTATTAATCGATCCAGAAAAAAATATCGAAGTTGGGGTAGACTGAGCAGTTATTATTTGAATGACTTTTGAATTGTTTTCATGATAGTATTGTTTCTTCTGCTTTGGGATCAGCCACTTAAAACAAAGAAGTGTACACGATTTTCTTATAATATTATTGCATGCTAAATATTTAAAGACCTCAGCACCAAAGTCGTCTGTTGGATGAGTTTGACGCAGCCTCGTCTGGGCGTCGAAGAACTCGGATGTTTTAGAATTTTTATTCCTGGCACAGGCGATGGCTTAGGGTCAAACTGTACTTTAGCACCCGACTTTTTGACGACCCTTTGAAGTGCATGTTTTCCTGAGTATTAAAAGCATACTGTTTACTCAAATATTTTGTTCTTACATCTGATATAAACATTCTTTCAGTGCTCGTCTCTCTAGCGTTCCAACTCCAAAATGTTTCTATAAAGGAAAATTAAGATTGGGTAAATCTGATCGTTTCAAATCTAAGCAAAAGGAGTAATTAACAAGCAAATAGGCATAAAAACCGAACAAACTACTTAAACAGTAAAATCGTATAAAAACCCAGTAAGAATATTACACGCAAGAACCTACTTACCAAAGTTGTAGTTAACGTAACTCTTCATAACGAAAGTTCGGAATCATCGAATACATTCATCTCCCAAACATAAATGAAGCAAAAAGTAAACTCAATTTTTAACAGTCCTTTACAGTTTGGATGACATATATGTCATACAATTATATATGTTTACAGTAAAACCTACCTACTACCGACAAAAGGTCAGCCTTGCAGTGTTAGTCACAACATGCATGTAATCTTCCACACGATCACCACCACACTCAGAGACTCCCGACAACGTCCAATCCATATTCATCTCCTCCTCTACGGTGCATGTCCTTTTTCTAGAGGATTGAATGCGAGGACATAATTGTAGACTGTTCCCTATTGCAGTCTGCATATTTGCACATGAAGCAGCTTCAAGCCACAGACGTGTGGTAATCAATCCGTAAACAATATTTCAATGTGACTTTTAAGATATGTACTCAATGATACTAAGATGTTTTTATTCGAGATTCAGCTTATCTCTTTCTGTCAGGATAGACAGATGTTTTAATTAAGGTCAGCATTGACTGATAGTTGGAAATTTATTATGTGTTTCACCTTGATCAATAAAATGTAATCCATAGATGAAAAAACAATGACTCGTAGTGCCAGCAATTGGAGCGACCATTCTACTTTCACACTCCTGTCTACACCAAAATTGAAAGGAGCTGGAAGCTGCTGGCAACCGGAAATTGTGTGAGGCTGCTTTACACACATCGACACTAACCTTCAAACCCTAACCTAAACTCATGGGGTCATTTACTTTTTA